>NC_135978.1:21272048-21445991 GCF_053455715.1 Rhinoraja longicauda
CCCCCCCCCCAACCCTCCTATCCACCCCTCCCTCCTCCTCTTACCCTCTCCTCACAAAACAGTACAGGCCCTTCGGCCACAACGTCCATCCCGAACATGATCAAACGTTTAAGAAACATTTAGACAGGTGAATGACGTGGACAGATTTAGAGGGAGATGGGCCAAACGCAGGGAGGTGGGACTAGTGTAGATGGGACATGTTGGTTGGGGGAAAGTTGGGCCAAATGGCCTGTTTCCACGCTGTATGACTCCATGACTAAATGTAAACCGACTGCACATAATCCATAACCCTGCATATTCATGTCCCCATTCAAAAGTCTCTTAAATGCCACTGTCGCATCTGCCACAACCACCACCCCTGGCAGAGCCTTCTGATGCACCCACCCTCTGTGTAAAACAATTCCCTTAAACTTTACCTCCCTCGCCTTAAAACAATGCCCTTTTAAGGGCATTTGACTTTTCCATCCTGGGAAAAAAAAGGTTCTGTCTACCCTATCTTGGTTGGCTTGGAGGGGAGGATGCTCCTCAAACTATGGAGCATGTTGGATAATACAGCTCACCCCCTCCATGACACACTGGTCAACCTGAGGAGCACCTTCAGCAACAGACTGGTTCCACCAAGATGCAGCACAGAACGCCACAGGAGATCCTCTTTCTGTGGCTATCAAACTGTTCACCTCCTCCCCTTCTGTTGTGGGGTGGACTGACCGCCCCCCCCCCCCCTCCCCGCCCATTCTTTGCACATCCCAAATCCCACATCCTAAATCTTCACTTTAATTTCATATATCTTGTGGTTTTTGGCTGTTATCAGACCAATTTCCATCCTGGATAAATGAAGTTCTATTGTATCGTATCTATGCCTCTCATAATTATATGTACTTTTTCCAAGTCTCCAGAGAACAATCCAAGTTTGTCCAATGCCTGTAGCTAATACTCCCTAATCCAGGCATCATTCTGGTAAACTTCCAAAGTCTCCAGGTCCTTCCATGACTGGGTGACCAGAACTGCTCGCAATACTCTAAATGTGGCCTGAGCAAAGCCCTTTGCTCAATCTCACTGTCTCGACCAACAAAGGCAAGCATGCCATATGCCTTCTTTACCACTCTTTCTACTTGTCTTGCATCAGGATTTATGGACTTGGATCCAAGATCCCAGTGTATCAATGCTGTTAAAGATTGATTTTATATTTTCCCCTTTCATTCAATCTCTAGAGTGCAATATCTGACATTTCCTCATCTATTTGTGTAGTTGATCGATACCCTGCCATATACTTTGACAGCCTTCCTCACAGTCTGCTGAGGTAGGGCAGTGGAGGGAGCGAAAGGAGGGAAGTGGATAGAGGGAGGAGGAAAACGATTGGAGAGGAAAAGGTTGTGTGGAGGGGCTGGGAAAGAGAATTAAGAGTGTTTAATCATCATATGTACCAACAGCAGTTCAATGAAGATCTTACTTACAGCAGCTTAACAGGCCTGTAAATGCAATACATACGCATAATATATAAAAGACAAAAGAAAATCCAAAAAATTAATACCACAACACTGGTACAATGACCCGTGCTCCTTAGCGAAACCAAAGACAGTCCAGAGAGGACATCATTGATGTTAGTGTTGTGGTTATTGTGTTCAAGAGGGCAAGGCTGAGATTGGGTGGAGAATGAGAGAGCGAGGGGGTGTATTTGGAATGGCTTTGGGGAAGGAAAGAGACGAGGGCTGTGAGAGGGTCTTGGCGTGGGAACTGGGAGGGGGAGCATATCAGGGAGGGGGGGACATATCAGGGGGGGACATATCGGGGGGGCATATCAGGAGAGGGGGGGACATATCAGGGGGGACATATCAAGAGGGGGACATATCAGGGGGGGACATATCAGGGGGGACATATCAGGAGGGGGACATATCAGGGGGACATGTCAGGGAGGGGGGGACATATCAGGAGGGGGGACATGTCAGGGAGGGGGGGACATATCAGGGAGGGGGAACATATCAGGGAGGGGGGGTACATATCATGGAGGGGGGGACATATCAGGAGGGAGGGGGACATATCAGGGAGGGAGGGACATATCAGGGAGGAGGACATATCAGGGAGGGGGCATATCAGGGAGGAGGGGACATATCAGGGGGGGACATATCAGGGAGGGGGGACATATCAGGGAGGGGGGGACATATCAGGAGGGGGGGACATATTAGGAGGGGGGACATATCAGGGAGGGGGCATATCAGGGAGGGGGACATATCAGGGAGGGGGGTACATATCAGGGAGGGGGACATATTAGGGAGGGGGGGCATATCAGGGAGGGGGGGACATATCAGGGAGGGTGGGCCTGGGTCAGAAGCTCCCAGGACTGGTTAACAATCGCCGTGGTGTGACGGGCATGAGAAACAGAGAGTGGGAATCTGGATCTGGGGAGTGCATCGACTACCATTCCGCTGGATCGCTCGGATCCAGCCCCCTCCCCACGCTCGTGGACACGCTGCTGATTGGCCGGGACGGGAGAGCTGCTCTGATGTGCAAACATTTCCAGATGTCAGAAACCGTGTCAGTGAAATTAAAGGCAGGTTGATTCAGCCAAGATTCAGCTGGCAGTGGTCCGAGCAGAGCCTCACGCCCAGCCCCTGGGGCGTAAACAGCCTCTCAAAAACATCTGTGCTCTTCGCAGAGGATCACCAACAACCTCCAGCTCAGAGTCACGACATCAGGCTCCATGAGACTTCTGCTGCCCCCCCCCCCTCCCCGGATGATAAATCCCTTCCCTTCCCCTCTCGCTTCCTCCTACACTTGCTGCTTCCTTCCATCCCATCTCCTGTTCCTCAATCTCCTACAATCCTCTCTCCTTCCCCTTCTCCATCTCTCTTCCCTTCTCCATCCCTCTCCCTTCTCCATTTCTCCCTTCTCCATCTCTCCCTTTCTCACCTCTCTCCCCCTCTCCACCTCTCTCCCCCTCTCCATCTCTCTCCCCCTCTCCATCTCTCTCCCCCTCTCCATCTCTCTCCCCCTCTCCACCTCTCTCCCCCTCTCCATCTCTCTCCACCTCTCCATCTCTCCCCTTCTCCATCTCTCCCTTCTCCATCTCTCACTTTCTCCACCTCTCTCCCCCTCTCCACCTCTCTCCCCCTCTCCACCTCTCTCCCCCTCTCCATCTCTCTCCCCCTCTCCATCTCTCTCCCCCTCTCCATCTCTGCCTTTCTCCATCTCTCCCCCTCTCCATCTCCCCTTCTCCATTTCTCATTTTCCTCTTCCCGTCTCTTTCATTTCTCCTTCTGTGATTCCTTTCTTCATATCCCTCGCTTCTTCTCCATCTTTAACCCTCCCCCCATTCTCTGCTTTTTCTTCATTCCTCTCCTCCACTCCTTCTGTATCTCTTCCCGTCTCCTTATCCGCCACCCCACCCCCCCCCCCCCCCTCATTCTCATGGTTCTATCCAACTTCCCATTGAAGCAGAACTGCTTCAGCCCGTCCCTATTGCAGGGAGTTCCACATCAGCCCGCTCTGGGAATGTCATCCCAGAAACACACCCAACTTAGTGTCGACCTCATGTGACCACAAGGTTTGGTCTCCACCGACTGAAAGCACTTTCTTTATGTAAATTATCATAAAATTGTTTTAATGGGAATTCAGTTCCATTGGAGCCATCTTGCTCCAATTATATACAACCCTCATGAGATCCCTGCATCTGGAATATTGTGCTCAGATCTGGTCCCCTTGCACAACGAAGGATCGAGGGTGTGCACTGATGGTTCACTGCTTTCATTCCTGGGATGGTGAGCTTCCCACAGTCAAAGGGTATCAGATACAAGAGGGCAGAGGCTTGAGGTGAGAGGAAGCAGTTTTGAAGGGGATCTGAGGAAAAATGCTTTTTACAGAGAGGCTGGTTGATATCTGCAAGGTGTTGTCAGAGGAGGTGGTGGATTCACATACAATTACTGGGTTTGAGAGGTATTCAGACAGGCAAGGCATACAGGGATATAGACACATAGACAAATGGCAATGGTATAGACGGGCAAAAATATTGGCATGGACATGGTGGGCCCATTGGGCCCATTTCTGTGTGGTATGACTCAATGAAAAGGGATTAAAAGGACTGGGCCTGTTTTCTTTTATTAGAACAATGACACATGATTTCATTGAAACATAGAAAATTCTTAGAGGCCTTGACAAGGTGAAAACAGGGAAGATGTTTCCCTGAACTGGTCACAGTCACAAATTAAAGAACATAGAACAGCACTGCCCACTGTTCATGCCGAACCCGATTAAACTAATCTCATCTGCCCTGCACTTGATCCATACCCATGGATCTGTGTCTGTTGGAAAGTCTTGTAAACATCACTGCCTCCACCACCAACACCGGCAGTGTATTCCAGGCACTCACTATTCTGTCTGAACAGAACTAGCCTCGCACCTGAGGACGGGATTTTTCTTCAAGACTTGTGGCTGCTGAGTTTATCACTGATTTTTAAGTGTGTAATGCACGCTGTTTTTCAATCTACTGCTATCACCTCAGCTCACGGGGATGTCTGGAAGATTAAGCTCAGAGCTTCAGCAATTTCTACCACTTCCCTTGAAGAAACATGCCGTCCGTCCGATTCCCTCCGCAGATGCTGCCTGACCTGTGGAGTTCCTCCAGCACTTTGTTTTTTTTGCTCAGGATTCAGGCATCTGTGTCTGCTCTATTGCCTAGACCTCGGCATCTGCGATGACTGAGATCCACTGGCTCCTTGGTAAACAATGACTGGATCTTCAAATACCCACCCGTCATTTCCACTCCCTTCCTGCTCCTGCCCTTCCCAACGTCTGAAGCCTCCTCCAATCCCTGGAACACAAGATCCATTCACTCCCACAATTCTGGTCACCACTTTCACCCCCCCCCCCCCCCCCCCCCACTGGCAGCCATACTAAAGAACTGATTGATTTAAAGATACAGCATAGAGACAGGCCCTTCAGCCCTCCGAGTGCACGCCGACCATCAATCATAATAATAATAATAATATTCATTTATTGTCATTGCAACGAGTACAACGAAATTAAAAAAATAGCCAATCCTGACGGTGCGTACAAACATATATGCAATAAATGCAAAAACAAATAAATACATAAATACAATTAAATACAATTATATTAAGTACAAGATTTTTTAACGGTGTTGCCTAGTGCAAAGGTAGTGTTCAGTTCTCGTATGGCCCTGGGGTAAAAACTGTTCTTAAGTCTGTTTGTTCGGGATTTGATCGACCTGAAACGTCGACCAGAGGGCAGATGAACAAACAGACGGTGGCCGGGGTGGGATGGATCTTTTATTATTTTGCCTGCTCTACTGAGGCAGCGTAGTCTGAACAGGTGCTCCAGGGAGGGCAGTGAGCAGCCGATGATCTTCTGGGCCGTCGTGATGACCCTCTGAAGGGCCTTCCTGTCCTTTTCTGAGCAGCTGGCATACCATGTGGTTATACAGTATGCCAGCACACTCTCGATGGAGCAGCGATAGAAGGACAACATGAGCTTCTCCTGCAGGTTGGTTTTCCTGAGGATCCTCAGGAAGTGGAGTCTCTGCTGTGCCTTCTTTACTGTGGTGATGGTGTTGGTAGACCAGGTAAGATCCTCTGCGATGTGCGTACCCAGGAACCTGAAAGCTGGTACCCTTTCCACACAGACCCCATTGATGTAGAGTGGGTCGTAATCTCCACTGGTTTTTCTAAAGTCAATTATAAGTTCCTTTGTTTTGGAGGAGTTCAGGACCAGATTGTTCACTGAACACCATGCTGCCAGCCTTTGGATTTCATCCCTATAGGCTGTCTCATCTCCTTCTGAGATGAGTCCAACCACAGTCGTGTCATCCGCGAACTTGATGATGGTGTTGGTGGGATCCGTTCACACTTGCTATATGTTTCCCACTTTTACATCCACTCAAACACACTTGGGGCAACTAACCTACAAACCCGCACATCTTTGAGATGTGGGTTGAAACCGGAGCACCCGGGGATACCCACGCTGTCACAGCGAGAACGTGCAAACTCTGCACAGACAGCACCCGAGGTCACGATCGAAGATGGACACAAATAGCTGTAGTGACTCAGCGGGTCAGGCAGCATCTCTGGAGAAAAGGAATAGGTGACGTTTCGGGTCGATACACTTCTTCAGGATCGAACACGATCTACGCTACTTCAGATCCAGGTGTGGGAGTTATCCCCTGAAACCTTACAGCCTCTCGGCGCAGACCTTTGACAGATGTATCAGTTCCCCATTGGCTATCTCCCTCGATGGCCAATGTTAACTTTGATTGATGATTGTGCTGTGATGTTTGCCAAGCGTGAGCTGCAATAGTCAGGAGGTTGCGTAGGAAGGAACCGCAGATGCTGGTCTGAGTCTGAAGAAGGGTCTCGACCCGAAATGTCACCCATTCCTTCTCTCCAGAAATGCTGCCTGACCCACTGAGTTACTCCAGCTTTTTGTGTCTGTCTGCAGTCAGGAGGTTGTCTGAAGGGCAGATGTAGAGCGCCATCAGGTGGCCGTGGACCTGACTGTACACACACTGACACATTTGCCACGTTCTTCACGTCGGCAAAGAATTAGTGAGCAATAACTCAACACCTCGCTGAAATGTCATTCCGTCAACACCCCAGCTGTTGGCTCAGAGACTAACACAAGACTCTAAATGGAAAATCATAAACCTGCAGATGCTGGATAACTGAAATAAAGACGGAAATTGCTGAGAACGAGGAGACACAAGGAACCGCAGATGCTGTAATCTGGAACGCAACACAAAGAGCTGGAGGAACTCAGCGGTTGAGGTGGCATCTGTGGAGGGAATGGAAGGCGGCTTTGTGGGTCGGGACCCTTCTTCAGACCCCCGGTGGAATTCTTTGCCACATAACACTGTGGAGGCCAAGTCAGTGGATCTTTTTAAGGCAGAGATAGATTCTTGATTAGTACGGGCGTCAGAGGTTATGGAGAGAAGGCAGGAGAATGGGGTTAGGAGGGAGAGATAGATCAGCCATGATTGAATGGCGGAGTAGACTTGATGGGCCGAATGACCTAATTCTGCTCCTATTCCTTATGACCTTATGACCTTAATACCATTGCCAGTTTGATTGTCCATTCAACATGTGGATGAAAATCTCCCAGGACAATTGCAACCCCTTCAAAGATGCTCTCGGTATTTCCCCATTGATGCACTGCCCTATCAAGAAGTCATATTTTTGGGGCCGTTAGACTACTCCCACCTGTGTCTTCTTTCCCAACCCAAACTCTTCAACCCAAACTAATTCGACATCACCATCCACTGCCTCGAAATCACGACTATGACACCTCCCTTGATTAACAACATTACCCCACCTCCTTTCTTTTCTGATCTGTTCTTTTGCACCATTGTGTAACCTGGAATATTGACTCAGCCCCGGTCACCTGGCAACGATGTCTCCGTAACAGCTACTAGGTAGAACATAGAACACACAACAGTACAGCTTAGGAACAGGCCCTTCAGCCCACAATGCCCATGCTGAACACGAAGCCGAGATCAAACTCGTATGTTGCTGTCTGTGCTGTTAATTCATCTGCCTTGTTGCAAAGGCCACATGCATTAAAATGTTCCTCCAGCGGTTTGTTTTTCCTCCACTTGACTATCACCCATCTACCCACCCTGAAGCACCCCTCCACCACTGGTGCACCAACTGTAGTGTACAAGATGCACCGCTGCTTCTCAGTGAGGCTACTCCCCCAATGATGTGACCCTCCATCACCACAAATGACAAATACAGCAGATGCATGAGAATGCCATCAGCTCGACATTCTCTGCACATTGAGCAGCATCCGGAGCCGAAAATATGCTGCTGACCCTTCAACCTTGCTGGGTCTAAACCCATGCATTACGTGCACTCTGTCATTTCACCAGAACAACCCCTTGCTCTGGACTCACAAAGAACTGCAAATGCTAGAATTTTGAGCAGAACACAAAAGCGCTGGACTAACTCAACAAGTCAGGCAGCAACAAGAGAGGGTTGAGGAGAGGGCAGTTAGAGGGAAATTGGCTGGTTCTGCCGTCGAGGCGGAGGAGAGTGTTGGTAGAGGGAAATTGGCTGGATGCTGCAGACAGCAAGTCTGGAGGACGTGGAGAAGTGATGTTTTGGATTCCTTTACTTTTTTTAAATAATAAAGGAACCATTAGACCTCAGAATGATTGCAGTAGTGGGGGAGAGAGCTAGAAAAGAGAGGTGGAGGTGGGACAAAGGTCGGGCGAAGTAAGTGACCGAGGATAGAAATGAAAAGGAGATATAATGGGGGTCAGGTAAGGGGAGGAGAGGGCGGCACAGTGGCGCAGCGGTAGAGTTGTTGCCTTACAGCGCTTGCTGCTGATCCCGACTGCGGGTGCTGCCTGTACAGACTTTGTACGTTCTCCCCATGACCGCGTGGGTTTTCTCCAAGAACTTTGGTTTCCTCCCACACTCCAAAGACGTACAGGTAATCTAGGTTAATTGGCTTGGTGTATGTGTAAATTGTCTCTAGTGTGTGTAGGATAGTGTTAATGTACGGGGATCGCCGGTCAGCGCGGACTCGGTGGGCCGAAAGGCCTGTTTCCTCACTGAACTAAAAATAAACATGTGAAGCATGTAGGTGGAATGGGCGAGGAGATAAGAGGGACGGGATAGTGGGATAAATGTGCGCGCACTGCGTTGGGGAGGGGCACAGGAAAGAGAGAGGTGGGGGCTCATAATTTCTTGGAGCAGAATAAGGCCATTTGGCTCATCAGGTCCACTCCATTCAATCATGGCTGATCTATCTTTCCCTCTCAACCCCAATCTCATGTCTTCACCCCATAACCCCTGACACTCTTAAGTGGGGTGTTACCCAAAACTAGAGGATTCAATTTTCATATCATTAGAGTGTTGCGTCACTCTGGACAAAAATGAGTAGACTACTCTGAACTACTGGGGGTAGGCAATAAATATTGGCATTACCTGCCACACCGAGATTCTAAAAACGAATAAATAAAATAAAATAATCAACGTTATGTTTCATCTGTCATTGTCCACCCATTACATTGGGCTTCCTGTGAAGTCACCGTGAAGTATGTTCTGTCCTCCCTTCTTTTCACTACGCCCCCATGGTTTGAGTCATCAGCAGATGTAGAACTTGTCCCGGTGCAGCCCCATCCATCATTAATGTATACTTAGAAAATCAATTTCTAATTTCTAATTTCCAGAGAACACAGTGTACACTTCCTCTCAATCCCAACAACTCTTCAAAACCACTCATCCCTGTTAACTGGATAATTTTATGGTCTTCAATCCTGATGACAAGCATGTTATTAAGCACCTTATCTAATGCCATTTGTATGTTCATGTACTGTAAAACTCCGATAATCTGTTATCTATTTGATTGGAAATCCCAATACTTTAATTCTCCTTCCCATTCCCACACTGACATTTCTGTCCCAGGCCTCCACCATTATCAGAGGCTAAATGCAAATAGGAGGCACAGCATCTCATATTTCGCTTGGGCAGCTTACAACCCAGTGGAATAAATATTGATTTATCTAACTACAAGTAACCCCTATATTCCCTTTCTCTCCTTCCCTCCCTCACCCAAGTCGCACCAGCTTCTCGTTCTCAGCTAGCAAACAGCTAACAATGGCCTGTTTCCTTTATCATTGTTACTTTTTGGCATAACTTTCATTCATTTGTTCTATATCTCTCTGCATCACTGTGTATATCTCTCGTTTCCCTTTCCCCTGCCTCTGAAGAAGGGTCTTAACCCGAAATGTCATCCATTCCTTCTCTCCAGAGATACTGCCTGTCCCGCTGAGTTACTTTAGCATTTTGTGTCTATCTTCGGTGTAAACCAGCATCTGCAGTTCCTTCCTACACCAATGGTTTGGCATCGAGTGTTTGCCAGTTGCCTTGAAACACACCAGGACCCTGGCTCTCATGAAATTCACTGCGTTTGCGAGATCAAAAAGTGAATTAAGTATTTGTTGGAGTGTCACTTGTTGGAATGAAGTCCAAAAGTTAGAAAAAAGCTGCTTGCCCAGCAGCACCATATTCTGACTCGATATGAACATGTTAAAAAATCTGCAGGTGCTGGAAATCTGCAAGAAAAGGCATGAAAAACTGAGTAGGCCTGGCAGCAACGAGTGCTCAGCTAAGAGACCTACTGTCTCCCATCTCTAGCTACCTGGGTTTCATGTCCTACCTGTCCGCAGATGCTGTCTGTGTGGAGTTTACATAGTCTACCTGTGACAATTTGGGTTTCCTCCAACTGCTCCGTTTCCCTACTATACCCCAAATATTTGGTGGCAGGTAATTTAATTGGCTGCTGTAAATTGCCCCTAATGTGCTGGTGAGGGGTAAAATCTGTGGGGTGAAGATGGGAATGTAGAATTTTGTAAAACACAAAGTGCTGGATGGATTCATTTATCAGATCGGGCGGCGTCTGTGAAGGGAAAGGATTGAATGGAGTTAGCAGGGTCCATTCCCTCCACAGATGTTGCCTGACCTACTAAGTTACTCCAGCACTTTGTATTTTACTCATGCTTGTTGCACCTACAGCCCCTTGGGTCTCCATTTAACTGTGATTTGTGTAAACGGGTGCTTGGTCAGCATACACTCGTTGGATTTAAGGACATGTTTCTCGCTGAGGGCCTGTCCCATTTAGGCGACTACAGGCGACTAGACTGTCGCCACATGGTTGCCAGGGTGTCGCCTGTATGGTCGTGAGTAGTCTCCAAAGAGTCGTAGTGTCTTTCTGGCCGCCGCTGGATTTTCAGAATGTTGAAAAACTTTCAGCGACATAAGGTTGGACGCCAATGAGCGTAGCTTGACGTATCCTGATGTAGGTGCCATCAGTCTGAAGAAGGGTCTCGACCCGAAACATCACCCATTCCTTCTCTCCTGAGATGCTGCCTGACCCGCTGAGTTACTCCAGCATTTTGTGACACCTTCGATTTGTACCAGCATCTGCAGTTATTTTCCTACAGCACTTAACCCAGGTTTTCTTTCATACTTTACTAGTTGCAAACTATTACGGGACACCCCGAGATTGTGGACGGCAGTGGAATCTTGGAAATGGAGCAAAATAAAGGTCACCTATTCATGTTCTCCAGAGACGCTGCCTGACCCGCTGAGTTTTTAAAAAATATTATTTTTATTGCTTTTTCAAATAGCATACAAAAACATTTAACATAACATAAAATAACATAACAAGGCACATCAACAGCAAGGTCACTTTTAGGTACCTAAAGGCACTTTAAATATAAAGGAAGTAAGGCACGTTTCTGCTATAGTACATGTTTGCTATAGTCTGCTATAGTACATGTTTGCTATAGTCTGCTATAGAACTGCTCCCCCCCGCTGAGTTACTCCAGCTCTCTGTGTATTTCACAAGGTGCCCTGAACGTTTCCAACTCGAACGGCCAGTGACGCAATCACACCGTCTGACCGTAACAACATGGCGGACCAGACCAGCTCCTCTCCCAACTTCCGGCGGGTGAGGTCAGACCTTCCTGCCGTCTCTCCCTCCCTCCCTCAGCCGCCGCCGCCGCCATTTTACTCCGGCGTTGGGAAGAGCGGGAGGGGGGCGGCGGCACCTTTTAGACACCAGGCGTTGCCTTCTCCTTATCAAAAAATACTAGATAGCGGTTAGAAACTTGGCGAAATCGCCGGGGGAGGAGGCAGCACACGTGAGCAGTGGGACTACTGATTTTTCCCCCAGTTAGTTATTTAAACAACAAAACTGACTTGGATATGCCCTGTGCCTGTGGCAGACGGGTGTGGGTTGGTTCCGGGTGTGTTTTATGAGGTAAACCCGCGCCCTCGGGCTAATTAAACTACATTCGGTAGGCGTGCGAAGGAAGAAGCAGGCGAGCCCGAGGCCTGCGGCCTAGGCGGCGGGGTGGTGGCGGCCGGGCAGCGGGCGCCGAGATGGCGTCTAACTTCGATGTGCAGGACCGGTCCAGCTGGTACTTCGGCAGCATGAGGCGGGACGAGGCGGTGTCGCTGCTGCAGGGCCAGAGGCACGGCACTTTCCTGGTGAGGGACAGCCGCACCATCCCTGGCGACTACGTCCTGAGTGTGAGCGAGAACTCCAAGGTGTCTCACTATATCATCAACAGCCGCTCGCAGCCGGGCTCCGGGCCCTCCCGCTTCCGCATCGGCGATCAGGAGTTCGAGCACCTGCCCGGCCTGCTGGACTTTTACAAGATCCACTACCTGGACACCACCACCCTGCAGGAGCCGGTGGCTAAACCCCCGCACCTCGGGCTCGGCTCCGGCCCCGGTGGCCCTCGGCAGCATCAGGACACCGAGTTCGTCCGCGCCCTCTTCGACTTCCCGGGCAACGACGAGGAGGATCTGCCCTTCCGCAAGGGCGACCTGCTGCGAGTTATCGACAAGCCCGAGGACCAGTGGTGGAACGCGCAGAGCGCAGACGGTCGCTGCGGCATGATCCCCGTGCCTTACGTGGAGAAGTGTCGGCCTGGCTCGGTGCTCGGGTCGGCCGGCAGCCCGGACAGCTCGCTGCTGGCTGCGGCCCAACAACAGCAGGGCGGCGGACAGCAGGAGTTCGGGCCCTACGCTCAGCCCAATGTCAGTACCCAGCTGCCCAATCTGCAGAACGGGCCGGTCTATGCCCGCGCCTTCCAGAAGCGGGTGCCCAATGCGTACGACAAGACGGCACTGGCACTGGAGGTAGGTGACCTCGTCTTGTTTATCCCCCTCACTTGCTCTCTTTTCCCATACAGACGGGGAGAGTTATTGGTTAATGTAATGTGGGGAGGCCAACCTGTCGAAGCAGGAGTTGCTTTCTTTAAAAAAGATGAGAGAGTTAGAAAAGTTGTACAGTACGGAATGATGCCTCATCTAAACTAGTCCTATTTGGCCGCATATGGCCCATATCCCCCTAAATCTTTGCTATCCGTTCACCTGGCCAAGTAACTTTTAAGCGCTTTAATAGTACCTGTCTCATCGATCTCGTCTGGCATTTTGTTATGTGTACCCTCCACCCTCTGGAAAAGTTAGCCCTTGAGTTTAGACATTTCCCCTCTCACCTTAAACCTCTATCCTCCGGTTCTTGATTCCCCAACTCTGGGCAAAAGGCTCTATTCATCCTGTCTGTTCAATTTATGGAACATTTTGAATAAACTGAGTATTTCCAATAATAGAGAACCATTAACACAGATTTATCATAAATAAAGGAAGAGAAACGTTTGTGCAGAGATTTAAATGCTTTGGAAAGTTTTGTGGAAATGTGCAAGTGCCTGTTGGATGAATTGGTTCCCTTAAAATATTTAACACATGGGTGGTGTTTGAGTACAGAAGTTGGATTGGACAAAGAAATCAGGATTGTCTTTGGTAGTCTCTTCCTCAAATGGTAGTGAAAGCAAAGTCTTTGAATATTATTAAAGTAACACTAAGTTATTGATAAACAAGGTGGTGATAGGTGACCACGAGTGGATAAGAATGTGGGGTTAGAATTAGATTAGCCATCCATTTATTGAACAGCAGAGTACCACAACTTTGATCATTACTTTTAATTGGTGTAAGTTGAATAGTTTGTGTTTAGTTTTAGTTGTGTGGAAAGACTCGGGGTGCTGGAATTGCTGTTCTTGAACAAGATTGTGTTAAGTAATAATAAAACTAAGATGTTCACAATGTGTTTTAGTATATGTACAGAAACAGTATGAATGTAATTAGTAAACCCACAAGTATTGGAATGAATTGGTGGAAGGTTTGTTGGAATCAGTACTTGCCTCTTTCCTGCACCTTAATGTTGCAATGTGCTTCATTAAAACAAATATAGCCTAGAAACCTGGGAACTTGCCTGGTAAGCCGACTTGCGCAGAGCTCGGTCCATGAACAGTGAAATGGGAAAGTTACTGGAGGAGATTCTGAGAGATTTGATGTACCATAATTTGGAAAGCCACAGATTGATTAGGGATGGCTTTGTGCAAAGCAATTTTAGTTTTTTTAAAAAGAGATAACCAAAAAGGTTGAGGGTAGGATGGGTGGCGTCGACATGGATTTTAGGAAGGCCTCATTGTAGGCTACTCTGGAAGTTAAGATCACAAGGGATCCAGGAAGAGTTAGCCAAATGGCTTAGTATAAGGAGTCAGGATGGTAGTGAAGGCTCATTGTTCGGGTTGAAGGTGACCTGTGGTGTGCTGCAGGGATTATTGTTGGATCCATTGTTGTTTGTTGTTTCTGTGAATAATTTCGATGAGAATGTAGGTGGCAAGGTTAGTAAGTTTGTGGATGACACTAAAATTGGCATTATGGTCGGTGAAGGAAGTTTTCGAAGATCACAACAGTGTTTAGATTGACTGGAAGTAGGCCAAGAAATGCCAGGTAAATTTAACTGACTGGTGTGAAGTGTTGTAGTTTGTAAAGTTAAACTTGAACAGTAAATAGTGGTGAGTATAGTGTAACAGCATGAACAATTAGTGCGAGTGCATAGTTCCCTGAAAGTGGCAATAGGTAGACAGGGTGATGAAGGGCATTTGTCACGCTTGCCGTCATTGGTCAGGAAACTGAGGACAGGAGTCAGGGCATGATGTTATTGGTGAGACCACATTTGGAATAGTATGCAGTTCTCTTTGCCCAGCTATTTGAAGGGTGACATTAAGCTGGAAAGGATGCAATGAAGATTCATGGCGTGTGAGTGGGCGGATGCATGACAGATGCAGTTTAATGTGGATAAGTGTGAGGTTATCCACTTTGGTGGTAAGAATAGGAAGGCAGAGTATTATCTGAATGGTGTCAAGTTAGGAACAGGGGACATACAATGAGATCTGGGTGTCCTAATGCATCAGTCACTGAAAGGAAGCATGCAGGTACAGCAGGCAGTGAAGAAAGCCAATGGCATGTTGGCCTTCATAACAAGAGGAGTTGAGTATAGGAGCAAAGAGGTCCATCTGCAGTTGTACAGGGCCCTAGTGAGACCGCACCTGGAGCACTGTGTGCAGTTTTGGTCTCCAAATTTGAGGAAGGATATTCTCGCTATTGAGGGCATGCAGCATAGGTTTACTAGATTAATTCTCGGAATGGTGGGACTGTCATATGTTGAAAGACTGGAGCGACTAGGCTTTTATGCACTGGAATTTAGAAGGATGAGAGGAGATCTTATCGAAACGTATAAGATTATTAAGGGGTTGGACACGTTGGAGGCAGGAAACATGTTCCCAATGTTGGGGGAGTCCAGAACAAGGGGCCACAGTTTAAGAATAAGGGGTAGGCCATTTAGAACTGAGATGAGGAAAAACTTTTTCAGTCAGAGTTGTGAATCTGTGGAATTCTCTGCCTCAGAAGGCAGTGGAGGCCAATTCTCTGAATGCATTCAAGAGAGAGCTAGATAGAGCTCTTAAGGATAGCAGAGTCAGGGGGTATGGGGAGAAGGCAGGAACGGGGTACTGATTGAGAATGATCAGCCATGATCACATTGAATGGCGGTGTTGGCTCGAAGGGCCAAATGGCCTCCTCCTGCACCTATTGTCTATTGTCTAATTATATGCAGTGGCTCAATAAACATGGGCTGATTTCACTTGAGTGTCGGAGGTTAAGGGATGGCATTATAGATGTGTATAAAATCATTAGGGGCATAGATAAGGTGGATAGACTGTCTTTTTCCCCCACAGTACTAGAATTTAAAACTAGAGACTATGGGTTTAAGGTGAGGCAAAAGCTTTAAAAGGGATGAGGGGTACCTTTTTCACACAGATGGTGGTGGGTACATGGAACGAGCTGTCAGAAAGGTGTAGATGAGGGTATAATTACATTTAAATAGGTGCATGGTTAGGAAAGGTTGAGAAGAACATGGTGAAATACAGGCAAAAAGGTCCAGATCAGATTTACTTTTTGGTCTGTATGGATCTTTCGTGTCCATCGATGTTTCAAATGTTACATCATCGTCCGTCCTGAAAAGGACGCAAGCTTCCGGCGACAATCAGTGGGAGCCATCACTTGTACAATAGATGATGGTGGTTGCAGAATTAGCTCAGGACACTTCCAGTTTCCAGCCCTGCGACGTGGACGCTTCTTCTATAGGGCCTCTGTATGGATGAGTTGGGGCGATGGTCCTGTTTCTGTGCTGTATGACTCTACCATTTAAAATATGTAACTAATCTATTGATGGCTAAACATTACCCAGAGGAAACCTGAGGGAGCTGCTCAACTTTGTAATACTGGTGCATGTTATTTTATAACTCGCCTGAGAAGAGATTAATTGGCTTTGATTGTGTAAATGACACTTCCAAAAGCACAACCTAATGCGTGGACTCAAACCTGAAGCAGGTTTTGAATGGATAACTGATAAAAGTGAGTGCTGCTATTGAGTTAAAGAAAAGTCAAGAAGATTTGTACCTTTGTGTAGTAGATTTCTATTTCTGACATGACAGATGAAGTCCATATACGACCTGTGGACACGACAGGTAGGACAAGAGGTGCCTGTTGGTGGGATAGTTTGTGAGATGCTTCACCCTTTCTGCGAGGTTATCACTTCCTGTCACAAAGCTTTAAATATGGTGTCTTTTTCAGAATCTTAATGTGGCCTGCTTATCAGAGCTGAAAGTGGCATTAAGGCCACAATGCTGGGGATGTTGATCTGGGAAAAAACACTTGGTTTGCTGGTTTATTCTATGTATTTCAACCATTTTGCAGAGAGAGAGTGTCAGGAGTATCTCTCCATACACTGCTCATAAGAAACTGCAGACCCCTGTTTCCAGCATTTTTTTTTCAGCAGTGGTACATTCAGTCCCTCAAGCGTGCTCTAACATTCATTAAGAACATGACTTATCCAGTCTTGGTTTCATCACTTGCCTACTCTCTCCCTTATCCTTGACTTTCTTGTCGATTGTCAGTCTCTGCCTTGAATATATTCAGTGCTGCTGTTCTACAACTCTCACAGTGCAGGAATATATCCTTCCACCCATCATGTCTGAACTGACCACAATGCCAATGCAAACTACTCTTGTCTGCCTACATGTGTTCGGTATTTCTGTCTTCTCTGCCTGTAAGTACCTCTTAAAAGTCTAGTATTTGCTTCCCCTGTTCATTAGCAGGTTGTTCCAGGTATTTACCATTCCTGTGATTTAAAAAAAAATTGCCTTTCACATCTCCTCTAAATTTTCCCCATCTCACCAAAAACCTATACTCTCTCTCCTTTGACGTTTCCGCCATGGGGAGGAAAAAAATTCCGTCTACCCTACCTATCCCTCTTGTAATTTTATGTACTTTTATCAGGTTATCTCTCAGCATCCAATGCTACAGAGAAAACAATTTTGTGGCTGGTGTATTGATATGGATGTGGGAGCAGCCAAATAATAGTTAGATACTGCCTGACCTGCTGAGTTACTCCAGCATTTTGTGAATAAATACGTTAGAATATATGGAGTCATTTCCCACATGGTAAACAGTAACTAGTTTGTCATTGGAGTAGAGAATTCCAGAGATTCATGACTTTCTGAAGAAAATCCTCCTCTTTGAATTCTATAGCACTTTTGTAGAAATCCTGACAAAGCATTCAAGTCATCCCTTTAGGGAAAGATCTTCTCAGCATCCATCCTGCCAACTCATCAGGAGTTGTGTTTCAATAAGGTCACCTTCTATTTTCCTGTGCTACAATGAATATATAGCCTATCCGCGCAATCTTTTATTACTCGTAAACCTTTTAGTTCCAGAAATCAATCTTGCGATACTTCCCTGTGCTGTGAAAACAAGTGCATGCTTCCTTAAAAACGAATCCAAACTATATGCTGTATTCCAAGTGCAATGGTATCAGTGCCTTTGCAAAGTTGCATCCAAACACCTCTACCTTTAATGACCATATTCCTTGCAATAAAGCCAAATGTTGGATCCCTTAGCATCACAACATTTTGTGTTCTCGTGCAATTTAATTTGATTTATTCTTCATTCCAAATTGGCTAACCAGATAATTGCATAATACTGCCAACTTCAACTTCATGCCGAATTATTTAATCTATCTCGATGCCTTTACAGGCTTTGTGTACTCAACATATTCTGTGCATTTTTGGTATCTTCAGCCACTCTGACGACGAGACACTCCGATCACGAAATATAAAATATTTGAGACCCAGCACTACTGCATGTGACGTGTCACAACTTACTGTTTGGCATTTGGGAAATGATCTATTACATAATTATAATTTGGTTCGCTGTTCCCCCATCCACATCGTCACACCATCTTCGCCTGTGCATCCTTATCTTATGAAGGAACCTTGTAGGTTGCACCTTGAATTCATCCTCTGTTATACCCTCAAGAACTCAATCAAATCTGTCAATTTTTTTCTTTTGTAACAGCACATAGTGATGCGCTTGCTGTTGGGTATTCAAGTCTTGGAAGCAAATAGAAGAGCTTTAATTGTGAAAGATTACCGATATATTGCAGTTGGATGTAATTAAACTCAAGGAATGCAGACTCTGAAGTCAAAGAATAGATTGCCTGCTGCTTTTAGGGCAGAAAACGGAGTAAAGAGTAGCTGTTAACACTGGGAGAAGGTCTGTAGCAGATCACTGGGGGGGGGGTTATAATTTTTCTTGAGTCAAAAGATTTAAATTGTGATTATACCAAATTATAAATTGGCTATATTTAAGAGGGAGTTAGATGTGGCCCTTTTTGCTAAAGGGATCAGGGGGATCAGGGGGTATGGAGAGAAGGCAGGTACAGGTTACTGAGCTGGATGATCAGCCATGATCATATTGAATGGTGCAGGCTCGAAGGGCCGAATGGCCTACTCCTGCACCTATTTTCTATGTTTCTATAAGAGGGTGTGGTATGGCAATACTGAAAACGACAGGAACAAGCTGCAGACTGACATTGAACGTCTTAACAAATTAAGTTGAATATATAAATGGAGCTTAGCACCCAAGCAGCTGAAGAGACAGCACCTATTTGTTGCAGAGACCTGCACATACATATTGAAAGTAGAGAGGTTTGGGGAATGAATTGAAAACAGAACACTTTTATTTTGAGGTGTTCCTTAACCAGGAGCCAGTGCATGTTAGCAAGCATGTTGAAGGTTTAGGTGCATGAGCGACAGGTTTGTAATTTTTAAACTTCATAGAAAACAAGAAGAGAGGCCACCCAGAAATGTGGCAAAAATGAATTTAAGATAATGGGCACAGATCAAGTTTTCAACTGGAGATGGACGGGGCTGATATTATCTTGAAGTGTAAATGCCATTTTATAGGAAAGCTGATGCCACTTCAGACAATGTTGCTCACAGGTAGCATCTAAATGAAAAATGAGAGAGGGTCAATAGAATAGCATATTGGGATTGTTTGTGTGGATCGCTGACCTTAAGATACTGATTTCCCACGCAAGTAACTGAGAATTTAAATTCAAATGATTAAGTAAATCTGGAAAAAAACGTTTAGCTCAAAATCGAAAGTGCCAGATTGTTGTATAGCCCCCCTTTAACTAATGTCCTATTGAGAACTGCAGTTATTTTTGCCCAATATAGAATATTGGTGAAACAGTAGGTCAGGCAGCATCTGTGGAGGGAGATGGACAGATGATGTTTGGGGTTAGGACTATACTGAACTAGCAATCTAGAAGCATAGACTAAATGGAAAGATCCAAATCCGAATCCCATCTTGTTAGTTGTGGAATTTAAATTTAGTTCTCGAAAGATTTCATTCATTCATTCAAGTCGTGATTCCGCCCAGATAATATAAATAGTTTCTCCATATTCATCAATTGCGGTATGTTTCAACTCGCAGAATGGATACACGTTATTGCAGAAATACCTTCAGCCTCATGTTGAGTGGTGGGGGGTGCAGAGGAGGGGTGGTTACCTAAAGCTTCTGCATTTGAAGTCCTGAGAGCTGTAATATATACCCAAATGGAAGATGCAATTCTGTTCCTCACATTTGCATTGGATTTTGAGGCCTGGTGTGAGGAAATTGAGGAGATAAGGTTGACAGCCCTGAGAGTTATGATAGATGCAAATGTTGGTGAAAGTGATATCATAGCACATATGACTGAGATGGAGAAATTGAAAAATTGAATGGAGTTCTAACGGGAAGCAGAGTGGGAGGAGGTGCAGTACCCCATACAAAAGGTAGACCAAAAGACCCGTTTCCGTTCTGTATAGCTCTCTGATACTATGTAATGCCGGATAAATGAACCAAAGTTAATGACCTATTTCAGGCCAACATCCTTGGCTTCAAGGCAGTAATTATATTCATTTGGTTCGTTTCGGCAGGCCATGTCATTCATAAGTCCAAAATTAGACATTCTATTCCAAGGCAGCTAGAATAAAAGATTTAAGGATGTAGTGATACATCATTCCTCTATCGCATGCATCTCTTCCCTCTGACTACTTGAAGTGGTGAAGGGACATTGAGGATAGCACTGAGGTCCTAGAGTAAATGCATCAGCAACATCATGAAGCCATTCATTTGGTTGCACTGCCAGGCACCATCTGCTGGATCTGTGGAAGAGTCTGCAATTTCAACAAAATTGGAGTGGAAGCAAGTCATCTTCAATCCTGAGGAACTGCATAGAAGGTTGGCAAGAGCAACATGAATCAAAATTACGGCATGTCATTTCTACAAATGCAGACCTCCATGTTTTATGTAATGGAACAAAATCGTATCCATGCATATTCTCATGCAACTGAGCATGTGACAATTTATGTAGACAATCTAGATGAAATGTTAAACCAGGCTTGACTGCCAGTCAGAAGGAAATCACAAGTCCCACTACAATATTTGAACAGAGATTGCCAATCTCTTTTCCTAGTATGCTGACCAGAATTTCTTCTACACTAGCACCACTAACATAATAGCTTTCTTTGGTATCTCTGTGTTAGGGAGAGTATAATGGACATGCAATAACTTGCCAATTGAAGAAATAGTGCATTTTCAAAAATGTTTGCGTATTTAATGGGCTTAGAAGATTCATTTGGGGGTGAGCTGTTTACTTTAGCTGTTGTGGAAGGAAATGGGTTGCCTTTCTGCTACATTTCAGTCAATTGATGCTTCCAATGAAATATGGGAAGTAAAATAACTGCAGGAAAGTACTTTGACAATAACATACAAAATCTGGGTAAATGCAATTAATATAATGGGCATTTGATCAATATGGACATGGTGGCTGAAAGGTCAGTTTCTGTGTTTATGGCTCTAACCTCCAAGTAGTAATCTGGCAGCTATGATTATGAACTTTGATATTGTAGTAGGATTTGAATTTTTGTTTGTATTTTAATGGATAAAAAGCAGCATCCCAAAGATCTATTTGGATATCTTCCCCCACTGATGAAACTCAATGCTGGCTATAAATGGCAACCATGTAGCATTTGGTTTTAGAATGCCGTGCATGACTTTCAAATTACTATATAGCAATTTATCTGTGGATGACACAACACTGCAGATGCTGGAATTGGAAGCAAACTGCCAGAGGAGCTCAGTAGGTCTAAATGCGTATGTAAAGGCAAAAGGATAGTTAACATTTTGCACTTTAAGCAAGCATTTTATGTTTATGTATGAGCTTGGTGATGTGACTGAGGTAGATGCGTCCACACCATTAGGTACAAGCAAATATGTCAAATGTAAGAGGGAAAATGAACTGCTTTTTCAAATGCTAATTAAAAGATTTCATAACAACTTAAGAAAATCACTTCCATACTGAACCAAAAATTAAGAAAACAAAAGTTCATTATGTTGGTAATAGCAACTTGTAAAAAATGCTGAATTCAATGTGTGAACTAATCGAATCACTGATTCAGGAGGAAATTACAGAGCAATAAGATTGTAGACGTCTGCTGATGGTTACATTCCATCTAATCACCAATTGATCTTTGATTTCACACCTTTTAATTCTTGTAACATTTGAGTCAGTAATTAAAGCTTGCAGATATTTCATGCATGACTCAAGTATTTAAATATTATTTATTAAGAACCAACAGTGATGTCAATAACTTATTTGATTTCCATTAAATCACATTGTTCTTAGATCAGTTGGTTAGTTTGCTGAAACTACTTTATTTCATGTGAAAAAAAAGTCAGGTAAGCAAGTGTGGAACGAGCAAAGATTGCAGAACTGTGTATCTAGCCAAGTGTAATAATAGGTTCAACCTTGCTCTACATTTTAAATGAGATTTGTGCCAATCATGTTTATAATTAATTTTAACATGGATAAACCAAACTTCAATTCTGAAGTTTCCCTTAAGACGGTGGAAAATGTGTCCAGAGTTCTTATTTTTAGGTACAACCAAATATGTCAAGTAATTTAAGAGGCATTTAGACAGGCACATGAGCAGGCAGGAGATAGTGATAAATACCATTTGCAGGTGGGATTAGTTTAAATTGGCGATATAATTGGCACAGAATTTGTGGACTGCCGTGCCTGTTCCTGTGCTGTACTGATCTGTGGTTTATATAATAATGCCACTTGAAACATGCGGGTGTAAAAAAAAAATGTTCATCAAGTGTAGTTCAGCTATTGGTATCTGAGTTGTCATTGAAATCTGTATCATCTGATGAAAAGATGAGGTGTGGTTTCAAGTACTTAACATCTGTAACAAAAATGGAAAATGCTTGAAGCACTCAGCTGTTCGAACTATCTAGTGGGTTGGGGCGTATAGAGGAAAGGAAATGATCAATATTTCTGGTCGAGTATAGTTCTGGACTTGGAGTGTCAGATAGTTATCTATTAAATGGCAGGACCATGAATTGCATTGATGTACAGCAGGATCGTGAGGTACAAGTCCACAGCTCCCTGAAAGATACATGAGTAAATAAGATGAAGGCCAATAGCATGCTTGCATTCATCAATTGGGGAACTGAGTATAAAATTCAGGAGGTCCTGTTGCAGCTGTATAAAAATGTGGTTAGGCCATATTTGGAGCATATTTGCAGGTCTGGTCACCGCATTACAAGATGGATGTAGAGCTTTTGCAGAGGGCACAGAAGAGTTCTCCAGGATACTGTCTGGATCAGAAGGTATTGGACATAAAGAGATGTTAGACAACCGTGTTTTTTTTTCCTCTAGAGCTTTGAAGGCCATGGGGAAAGCTGATAGAGGTGTAAAAAAAATAAATGGAGGCACAGATAGGGTAGGTAATCAGAGGCATATTTTCAGGCTGGAAAGCATATGCAAAAGTGATGTTTAAGGGATATTGAACATGCCGAGTGTGGAGGGGTATAGATCACATGTATTTGTTTAATTTGGCATCTTAGTCGACACAGATGTTGAAGGGCCTGTCCCTATGCTGTACTGTTCCATTATCTTTCCATGGATGCTGCTTGACCTGAGTTTTTCTGTAATTTTTCCGTTTGTTTCATATTTCCAGCATCTATAATATTCTGCCTCATTGTCACAAAACATCTGTTCCCATAATTGAATTTTGCTCTTAAATTCTCAAGATTCTCCTGAGAATAAACTTGGATTTGCTCTAAAATTTGTCAAATAACCCAGTTTCCTCAAAGTTTACTGTATTTGGGTTTAGTTGTTCACTTATGTTGCATTAGATTTAGGAATGAGAGCATGAAGGGTAAAAGAAAATAATTGAATTTCTTTCATGTACCTTTTCAAAGTGTTTCAAGCCACCTTGCAGACAGTCAAGTATTTTTTGATTTAGTATAAAAGATATGCAAATCAATTTTGTGCATGATATTTCTTAAGAGAATGATAATGACTAGATTCATTGAAATGTGGTGGAGTAATATTGCCCCAGGGCATGGGGTAACTCTCTTGCTCTTTGGGAATGGTCCTAAGGATATTTAATGCTTACTGGGGAGAGCAAACACTTTTTCAATTTAACGTTTCACTAAAAAAGGCAACTAATGTAGTGTTTCATCTATTCCCGTTTTGTACCTGCATCTTGAGTGGGATTGGAATCGCCTAATCTGATTTAAATTTAGGTTAAGATATCCTGGATTTGATACTGAAACTAGGGGATAAAAAAGGCTGCAAGAACAAGCCAGGGAAATACAGGCTGGTGAGCCTATCATTTGCATCTTACAAATTGGGTTGTGTTTTGAAGAAATTACCAAGAAGATTGATGATGACAGTGTAGTAGACGTTGTCTACATGGACTTCAGCAAGTCCTTTGACAAGGTACCACATGTAGGCTGGTCTGGAAGGTTAGATCATATGGGATCCAGGGTGAGCAAGCCAATTGGATACATGCAAGAGTTGTGTTTAGATATAACAAACCAGGGCAGCACTTACACTCTAGGGCTCTGCAAAATGTTTTAGAGCAGAGACCCAAGGGTGGAGGGAGGTACATCTATATACTAAAACTCTCATTTGTTTGTTTGTTCCTGACCTGCAGCCAAAACGGTACAGGATAGCGCAACCATTTTAGGCCCACGTTACTCACCATCGTCCCTTTGGTGCTAATGGAAGAAGTTTCTTTGAAATCAGTGTTATATTTTTTAAGTTATTCACATTTTAAAGTTTAAATCTATCTCCTAGGGAGGGAGGATAAGGGGGTTGAGGGGGATGGGGGGAGAGGGGAAGAGGTGGGGGGAGAGGGTAAGAGGTGGGGGGAGAGGGTAAGAGGTGGGGGGAGAGGGTGCTGCACCAATGCAGTAGAGATTTGGGCCCAACAGGTCCACTTGGTCTAGTAGTTCGATGAAAGTGGCAACAACGATAAATAGGGTGTGAAGAAGATGCTTGGCAAGCTTCCGTTCATCAGTCAGGGTATTCAGTTTAGGAATTAGGATTTAATGTTAGAGCTGTACAAGGTATTGGTACAACCACATTTGGAGTATTCTGTGCATTTCTGTTCGCCCTTCTATGGGAGGAATGTTATTAACCTTCAATAAGGTTCAAAAAGATTGGAGGATAGACAATAGACAATAGGTGCAGGAATAGGCCATTCGGCCCTTCGAGCCAGCACCACCATTCAATGTGATCATGGCTGATCATTCTCAATCAGTACCCCGTTCCTGCCTTCTCCCCATACCCCTTGACTCCGCTATCCTTAAGAGCTCTATCTCGCTCTCACTTGAATGCATTCAGAGAATTGGCCTCCACTGCCTTCTGAGGCAGAGAATTCCATAGATTCACAACTCTCTGACTGAAAAAGTTTTTCCTCATCTCCGTTCTAAATGGCCGACCGCTTATTCTTAATCTGTGGCCCCTGGTTCTGGATTCCCCCAACATTGGGAATATGTTTCCTGCCTCCAATGTGTCCAACCCCTTAATAATCATACGTTTCGATAAGATCCCCTCTCGACCTTCTAAATTCCAGTGTATACACGCCTAGTTGCTCCAGTCTTTCAACATATGACAGTCCCGCCATTCCGGGAATTAACCTAGTAAACCTACGCTGCACGCCCTCAATAGCAAGAATATCCTTCCTCAAATTTGGAGACCAAAACTGCACACAGTACTCCAGGTGCGGTCTCACCAGGGCCCTGTACAACTGTAGAAGGATCTCTTTGCTCCTATACTCAACTCCTCTTGTTATGAAGGCCAACATTCCATTGGCTTTCTTCACTGCCTGCTGTACCTGCATGCTTACTTTCAGTGACAATGCACTAGGACACCCAGATCTCGTTGTACGTCCCCTTTTCCTAACTTGACACCATTCGGATAATAATCTGCCTTCCTATTCTTATCACCAAAGTGGATAACCTCACACTTATCCACATTAAACTGCATCTGCCATGCATCCGCCCACTCACACAACCTGTCCAAGTCACCCTGCAACCTCATAGCATCTTCCTCACAGCTCACACTACCACCCAGCTTTGTATCATCCAGATGTTACTGGATCTGGAGCGTTTAGTATAAGGAGAGGCTGGATAGGCTAGGACTTTCCTCTTGAGCACAAGAGACTGAGGGATGACCTTATGGAAGTTTATAAAATCAAGAGGAGCATAGATAAACTGAAAAAATACTATTGTTTTGGTTTATTATTGTTAATATGAACTGTGGTACATTGAAAGGCTTCATTTTGCATGCTATCCAATCATATTAGATAATACTATACCTAAATACAATCTAGTCAAACTCAAGTACAACAGGTAGAGCAAAGTGGAAGAAATGGAGAGCATAGTTCTCAGCATTATAGCGCTTAGGTTTGAGGTGAGAGGGGAGACATATAAAAGAGATCCGAGGGGCAACTTTTTCAGGTAATGGTGGGTAAATGGAACCAGGTTCTAATGCAAGGGGTAGAGTTGGGTTCAGTTACAACATTAAAAAAAGATGCTTGGGCAGGTCTGTGGACAGGAAAGCTTTAGAGGGATATAGGGCCAGGTGCAGGCAAGTGGGACTAGCTGTTTACACAACTTGATTGACATGGATGAGTTGGTCCGAAAGATCGGTTTCTGTGCTGTTTGGCTTTATGACTGGAGATGCGGAAGTATTTCTTTAGCCAGGGGTGGTGAATCTGTGGAATTCATTGCCACAAACCGCTGTGGAGACCAAGTCATTGGGTAGTTTTAAAGGCGGAGATTGATAGGTAGAAACAAAGAACTGCAGATGCTGGCGTACCAAAGAAATACTCTAAATGTTGGAGTAACTCAGCAGATCAGGCAGTATCCCTGGGGAACATGGATAGGTGACATTTTGGGTTGGGACCCTTTTGAAGAAGGGTCCCGTAATGTCACTTATCCATGTTCTCCAGTGATGCTTCCTGACCTGCTCAGTTATTCCAGCATATTGTGTCTTTCATTGGAGATAGACAGGTTCTTGATTAGTAACGGCGTCAAAGGTTGCGGGAAGAAGGCAGGTGAATGGAGTCGAGAGGGAAAAATAGATCAGCCAAGATCGAATGGTGAAGCAGATTTGAAGGGCCGAATGGCCTAATTCTGGTTTTATGGACGCTAAAACCTGGACACTGGTGTAACCGTTAAGCAAGGTATTCTAGAATACATTTGAGTAGCCAGGGTGGTATGGCTATAATTAAACTCTACAAAAGTGGGCTGAGTGAATGGCTTCTTGTTCAAAGTCAACTTTCCTCAGCGATGAACACCAACACACAGATGATGAATAGTTGAGTTACTAGTTGATACCTATAATGGCTTGTCACCTGAAATTACCTTTGACTTTCTGTAATTGTCACATGTGAAGCAAATTCAAAATATTTGATATGGGGACTACTGAAGAACAAATTTATATATGGTTCTCTCATTTTGGATAAATGCAAGGCAAAAGAAATCCGTGCTCCCTGATGAAATCCACGTCTGGAGAATGCTAGTGTTTCGGATCTATGTATAACATTTATACTATTGTCAGTAAGTGGTGCTATCGTTGCTGTCAGAAATCCATATAATTCCTTTGTAGTACAATTTTCCGATATGTGCATACCGAGCTAATTTTGAACTACTATTTTCTCTCTAGTTATAGAGTCATACAGCATGGAATCAGACCCTTCGACCCAATTTGTGTACACTGACCAACATGTCCCATTTGCACTAGCCCCACCTGCCTGTGTTTGGCCCATATCCCTCCAAACCCGTCCTATGTACCTGCCTAATTGTTTCTTAAACATCACGATAGTCCCTGCCTCATCTGCCTAATCAGGCAGTTCATTCCATACATCCACCAACGTTTGCATGGAAAAAGTTACCCCTCGCATTCCTATTAAATCTTTTCCCCTTCACTTTAAACCTACGTCCTCTGGTTCTTGATTCCCCTACTCTAGGGAAGAGACTGCGTCTACCCAATCTATTACTCTCATGATTTGGTACACCTTTATAAGATCACCTCTCATCCTCTTGCGGTCCAATGAATGGAGTCCCAGCCTGCTCAACCTCTCCCTATAGCTCAGGCCCTCGTGTTCTGGCAACATCCTCATAAATCTTCTCTATACCATTTCCAACTTGACAAAAAAATTATTGCAACTTAGTATCCAGAACTGAGCACAATACTCTAAATGCAGCCTCACCAATGTCCTGTATAACTGCAACGTGACCTACCAACTCCTATACTCAGTACTCAAATTGTCAAATGCTTTTTTGACCACCCTATCTACCTTTAATGTCACATTCAAGGAACTATGTACCTGCACTCCTAGATCCCTCTGCTCTACAACACTCCCCGGAGCCCTATGATTCACAGTGTAGATCCTGCCCATTTTTGACTTTCCAAAACACCTTGCATTTCTCTCTCTTGAATTCCATCAACCATTCCTCAGCCCACCTGGCCAACCAATCAAGATACTGCTGCAATTTTTGACAACCATCTTAACTGTCTGCAATACCACCCACCTCTGTATAATCTGCAAATTTGCTAATCTTGCCATGTACGTTCTCATCCACATCATTGACATTGATGACAAACATTAATGGGCCCAGCACCGAACCCTGATGCACATCTAATGCCAAGCCATTTTTCAAACCAGAATATCGAGTTGCTGTTGGTTCCATGTGTCTTAACCTTGCGGTCAGCATACTATGAGGCATCTTGTCAAATGCCTTAAAGTCTATGTGGACAACATTTATTGCCTATCTTCATGAATCATCTTTGAAGCCTCCTCTTGAAACTTTCCCAAGATTATACAATGTGACCTCTCCTGCACGAAGTTCTGCTGATTATCATTAATAAATACACGATTTTCCACATGTGAGTAGATTCTATCCCTGAGAATTTTCTCCAATAGCTTCCCTATCACTGACAGAAAATCACTGGTCTATAATTTTCTGGATTATCTGTATCACATTCTTTTATCCTTATTGCTCTTCTTACTGGAACAGCATTAGCTATTGTCCAGTCCACTGGCAGGTTGCCTAGGGTTTTCCTTAATCCTCCACGCCATGGTCATTTTTGTGGCCCCTTTTGACACTCCTGGTTTCCTGTTTCAATTATTTCTTGCTTTCAATATATTCCTTAAGGGCCCTGTCTGATTTCACCTTCCTAAACCTCACATACACTTCCTCTTTTTTTTGACCAAATTTATCGCGCGTCTCATCCAAGGTTCCAGAATTTTGCCATCATTGCTTTAAATAAATCAATACAAAATTTATTTTTTAACTTGCATTTATTGACATATTGCCAGATGACATGGCTTTTTGTTATAGAAAATCGTGATACTTCTATTTCCTCGGAACTCCTGCCCTCAACGTGTCGAGGGGGTTGCCTATATATTGAATTGCAGAAGGCTAAACCTCAGGGCAAAGCTGACATACTGTATTGAGTGCAGTTATGTTGCCTTATTCTTGATTTTAATAACAGAGGAAAGAGGATGTCTTGCAGTGCTGGAACAATGTGTTCCAAGTAAGTAAGCTGATTTAAGAGATGATCTCGTCTTTATGCATTGAAATTAAATTTATCCCGTCCAACCATGATACAATGTCAGCTGATTCAATGGAAGTTATCGTGTGGCACCTTATAGGGTAGAACTAAACCCAACGGTAGATGCATATGAAACTCGTGAACCATTGAGGACTGTTCATATTTCAGTTGATTTTCTTTTCATGCAATAAAAACTTACTCAGGCAATGTTTCTGGGATTATTATCAAGCAGGTGGAGGCTGTTTCAAGAAAGTGAGCATAAAAACAAGTTTTGAATGACTGGCAGGAGAAATTTGATGGGCTTAATAGCTTTAACCTGTTTCTGGTTTATGTGTTCATCCAGGATTTACAACTTATGATTTTGATGAAGTTGCATACTACATTTTTTTCTATTACCGGTATGTGCAAAACTAGTTTTCTTTAAATGTAAAGGTTTACCAAGACTCGGTGGAACATCTGCAAACTTTCTCCTACTTCTTGACATCTATTGAATATTGCTGCTTTAAAGTGAACAACCCAACTGGAAACATTTGGTTCCAAAAGTTCATAGCTGACATATTTAACTGATGTTCTAAAGATGAGGAATGATCTCCAGTGAGTATGTGTTTCACTTGGACAGCTGGAATCAGGCTGCATGACTGGTGAGGGTTGCAATTGCTTATAAATTCTTTTAAACAGAAGGCTTTTGCTGGGAACTATTCTGCAGATTGGATTGTACACTCAGCTGCTTTTCTAATTTGGCACTCTCATCCCAACCTGTTATGACACTGTGTTCCTGAGTATAATTGAAAATGTCAAAGATCGCTGTGAATGTGACAGATGCATGCAAAGGCAATATGTGAAATGTTTGACAAAATAAAAGCCTGAGGAATGCCGTTGTCTGCCATTTACTGACTCTTGAATTCTATACCACATTCAAAATCGGGAATCTAATATCATCAAGGTCCAAAAACAAGACTGCATCCTCCGTCTACGCCGCATCTGTGCCCGGGATGAGGTGTTTCAGACTAGGGCTTCCGAGATGTCCTCGAGAATACAAGCCCACCGACTCGCACAGCTATCTGGACTACACTTCTTCCCACCCGGTCCCCTGCAAAAAGTCTATCCCCTACTCCCAATTCCTCCGTCTACGCCGCATCTGTGCCCGGGATGAGGTGTTTCAGACTAGGGCTACCGAGATGTCCTCGAGATAGGGTCTCTTCTACATCCCGCAGCTCCGCTCTTGCTCCCCATCCCCCCACTCGCAACAAGGACAGGATCCCCCTCGTTCTCACCTTCCACCCCACCAGCCAGCGGATCCAACATATCATCCACCAACATTTCCGTCACCTACAACAGGACCCCACCACTGGCCATATCTTCCCATCCCCTCCCCTCTCTGCATTCCGCAGAGACCGTTCCCTCCGCAACTCCCTGGTCCACTCGTCCCTTCCTACCCAAACCACCCTAACCCCGGGCACTTTCCCTTGCAACCGCACGAGATGCAACACCTGTCCCTTTACCTCCCCCCTCAACTCCATCAAAGGACCCAAACATTCTTTCCAGGTGAGACAGAGGTTCACCTGCACCTCCTCCAACCTCATCTATTGCATCCGCTGCTCTAGATGTCAACTCATCTATATCGGCGAAACCAAGCGCAGGCTCGGCGATCGCTTCGCTGAACACCTGCGCTCGGTCCGCATTAACGCCACTGATCTCCCGGTGGCCCAGCACTTCAACTCCCCCTCCCATTCCCAGTCTGACCTCTCTGTCATGGGCCTCCTCCAGTGCCATAGTGAGGCCCGCCGGAAATTGGAGGAGCAGCACCTCATATTTCGCCTGGGCAGTTTGCGGCCCGGTGGTATGAACGTCGACTTCTCCAACTTCAGATAGCTCCTCTGTCCCTCCCTTCCCCTCCTCCTTCCCAGATCTCCCTCTATCTTCCTGTCTCCACCTATATCCTTCCTTTGTCCCACCCCCGACATCAGTCTGAAGAAGGGTCTCGACCCGAAACGTCACCCATTCCTTCTCTCCCGAGATGCTGCCTGACCTGCTGAGTTACTCCAGCATTTTGTGAATAAATAGTTTAATAGAATTGCTGGAATGATTCTGAACATTTGGAGTGGTTTACTTTTTTATCAAATCTTTCTTTAAAGGATTAACTTGAATAATGGTCGTGATCATATTGCTGAATCGGACACCTCTATAGTTCTCTGCCCTTGATCCCACTAGAGTGGATGATTATGAGTCTGAGACTGACATTCCCAAGCATGTTTGTTTGCAATAGGGCCTGTAGAATTCGAACAGTGGTACTTCCCTTCCTGAGGGTGCACTCTTCCATTGATAAGTTTGTGCTGCAAAAAATCAGGGTAGTATCACTTCAAAGAATCCCACCGTGATATCTAATTATTTGGTATTACTTTATTCAGATCTGGCACTTAAGTTCTCCAGTAGACTAACATCAGTGAGGTCAACAGGTTAGTGTTGGAATGTGATGTGTGCTGGTTGGAATGCTTTCTGGTAACTGTTTGTTTATTGCGTTGACCTTAAAAGCTAAGGACAATCTTGTGCCTACATCAGGTATTTTTCAATTCTTTTCACCAGTTGCCACCTTTTCCTAATTTCTTATGTTGACTCCTTATTAGGGTGATTTTGGGTGGTATGGCACCTTTGTCCATTTATTTTTTCTATGTAAATTCATTTGTGAGTCCTGTATCAATTGGTGAAAACTAAAAATGTGCTTTTAAACTGGAATTTACACTGTATAGTAAAAATGCAGTTGTGAATAGATGAATAAATTCATGGAATGTATTCCCTCCTTTGGGTGTGGGACATGATTCATCACATTTTCTACCTATCAAATCCTACTTTATTCAATGACCAGACAGACCATAAGCCGTGTACTGTATCTTTTTTTTTAAATGGCCTTAAGCTTAAGTTGATGATTTCTGATTTTGTAGGCTTTGAGGAAGATTAAATGTTTTTAACATTTTAACAATAGCAATGTAATTCCAGGAGGAAAAGATTCAATTTACCATCAATGAACTGATTGTGGATTTTGGTAGAGGAAGGATGAAGACCCACAATCCTGTTTATGTCCTGTGGAGAGAGTCAAAAACGTCAAATTCCTGGGTGTGCAGATTTTCAAAGGTCTTTCCTGGACCCAGCATACTGATGCAATTATGAATAAAGCACATCCACTCCTCTACTTCCTGAGAAGATTAAGGAGATTCGGTATGTCAAAGAGGATTCTCTTGAACCTCTACAGGTGTACAGTACAGTCGAGAGCATATTGACTAGTTGTATCATGGCCTGGTTTGGCAACTTGAACATCCAGGAGTGCAATAGACTGCAAAAAGTTGTGAACACTGCCCAGTGCATCACTGGCTCTGACCCCCCCCCCCCCCCACCATCAAAGGGATTTATCGAAGTCGCTGCCTCAAAAAGGCAGCTAGCATCATCAGAGACCCACACCATCCTGGCCACACACTCATTTCACCACTGCCATCGGGAAGAAGGTACAGGAGCCTGAAAACTGTAACGTTCAGGAACAGCTTTTTCCCCACTGTCATCAGGCTATTAAACACTACAACCTCAAATAAGCTCTGAACTACAATAGACTATTATTATTATTGCACCACTATTGTTTGTTATTGAGTATGTGTATGTGTATATATGTGAAAAATATATATATGTGTGTGTACTTGTGAGTATGTGTACATATACTGAAACTTTTCTCTCTCGTTTATCATATTTACAGTGTACTATGTTTACATATTCTGTTGTGCTGCAGCAAGTAAGAATGTCATTGTTCTTTCTGGGACATATGACAATAAAACGCTTTTGACATAGAGTATTGAAAATAATTGAGGTAGGCTTTTCTTTTTCTGCTTTCTTCCCCTCTCTACACTGTCCCAGATGTAAATCCAAATCTCAACCTTAAATATCAAGACTGTTCAGGGGTTAAGCTAATTTTAGGAACAAAATAATGCTTTAGCTATAGTCTGTTTTCCCTAAAGAAGCAGGGTGTTGTCATGATGGCTGCCCACTTTGTGGAATGACTCACGCTTTATGTGGCTGTTGCTGATAACAGCCAGCCTTCCTTCAACTAGTAACAGTCAAGTGACTTATCAGTCTGGACCTGCTGGATTTCAAGCGTCTGACTCCTTTCCCTGAAAAAATGCTGCTAGATAAGTATCCTGTTTAAGATCTTTGACTTTGCTGAGTCATGGTGGTTAGATATTAAGATTGTCATGATCAGTGTTAAGAAACTGCAACTAACCCACAATGTCCCTACCGTGAAAGTGTGTGTCAGAACAGTGCAGAGGGAGCAGCAACCTGCATCCAACTTGTGCTATCCCCGGCCTGGTTTTGGTGCTGAACACTTGATCCAATTTTCTGTGCTATCATATCATATCATATATATATACAGCGCGGAAATAGGCCTTTTCGGCCCACCAAGTCCGCGCCGCCCAGCGATCTCCGTACATTAACACTACCCTACACCCACTAGGGACAATTTTTACATTTACCCAGTCAATTAACCTACATACCTGTACGTCTTTGGAGTGTGGGAGGAAACCGAAGATCTCGGAGAAAACCCACGCAGGTCACGGGGAGAACGTACAAACTCCTTACAGTACAGCACCCGTAGTCAGGATCGAACCTGAGTCTCCGGCGCTGCATTCGCTGTAAAGCAGCAACTCTATCGCTACGCTACCGTGCCGCCCTGCTCTGCCTTGACTTACTTTCTTTCGTTCTTGTGAAATATTAATGTTCCTTGGTTTGTTAGGCACTTCTACACCTTTTCCAAAGTGATCATTCTTTGTGGTCTCTGCACGTATTGGGGGATATAATCAAATGTATGGTTAAAAGGAAGATTTTAATATTGGATGGGAGTTCCAGAGTTTTGCAACAAAAGCATGACTTGTAATTATCGAGTAGTTAGAATTGGCTTGGCCACAATTGTGGATCTCGTGCCTTGAATGTTGTGAGACTGAAGGAGTTAAAGCGATCAATGGAATACAGATAAGTTTATCACTGTTGTTCAGAGTTGACATGCAGATACAACAAGCATGTAAAAAGGTCAATGGTACTTTACACCCTCTTGCAATAAATAGAGGGCAATGTAAGTTGAGAGGTTTCCATACCCAAGGATGGATATGCTTACAATAGAGGGAATGCAGTGATTTGCTAGATTTGTCCTGAGAGGATAAACCATGTGGACTAGACCTTTACTGTAGGAATTAAACAAGTGAGAATTGGTCTTGCTAAAATGGAAAATTGATGGCTTTGATGTTACCTCTGGCTGGAGGTTTAGAACTGGGGTCACTCAGTCTCAATGTTCTGCCCATGAGGGATGTGGAAGCTCATTTGCTATATTCGATACCTCTTAGATATTGTGTGAATTGAGATTCATGAAGAAAGCATAGTACCATGGCATTGAGATAGAAGATTAGGCCCTCTTAAAAGCAGAAAAACCACAAGGGGTTGTATGTTCAACTTTTGTTCATGTGTTCTGTTACAAAGATCCTGAGATTTGGAATTCCCTTTGTAAATCTGTCCTACGTTCAGTGTATTGCCCCCTGCCTCGAGAACCTTATTGATCTTCATATTAACAGCTTTTTAAAATCATCTCTTTTGTTCATATGTTTATTAGCTAACATCAATAAAATATATTGAACTTCTTTACTGAATCAAGATACTATGTAATGCCATGTTCAATATGATATACAATCTCAACGCATGCTGCTGATTTTTGGCTCGTATAATTTCAATAATGTGGGGAAGTGCAGCTATTTGGGACTTTGGCATCCTTTAATGCAAGAGGAATGTGCAACTTGGTGTCAGTGAATTTCCCCCATCACTGATTTACAATTGTGCAAGTAGTCAAGGGGATTATATGCATCTGAGTATGGGTTCAGGCCCAGCAGACTTTTACTCCATGCATAGTTGCATAAGCGGCTCAGCACTGGAAAATGCCATTGACAGATTAATAGCCAACTTCATTGTGACACCTCTTGTTACTGATAGATAGGATTCTTGGAACTTCAAGGGGAAAAAATACTCCTAGTATTTTACTAGTAAAGCTGGGGAGCTGTTGGACATATGAGAAAAGATGGGTTACATGGAAATGTGTGAGGCAATAGGATTGTTAGAGTTGCAGTGAGAGCTAATATAATTTGTGGGCCTCCTATGTTATAAGGAGATGTATGATGAGAGATATGCTGTGAATTATGTGCTGGCACTCCTGTTGCATTCTTTTGATATTTTGCCCTGTTTAAAGCTTTTGAATGTTAATTTTAATTTGTATTGTAACTGACATTGTTTCTTTTTGTAGGTTGGAGACCTAGTGAAGGTAACCAAGATCAATGTGAGTGGCCAGTGGGAAGGAGAGTGTAATGGTAAACATGGCCACTTCCCTTTCACTCATGTCCGGCTACTGGATCAACAGAACCCTGAGGAGGACCTAAGCTGAGTGGATTTGTTTCGGAGAAAACAATGATATGAATTACAGATGAGAACAGACTTTATGGTTCCATTTCCTGACAAACCCCTCCCCAACCAACCTCGTACCAAGACTTTGGCCCTCTAATGTTTACACTAGCCCAGTAAGATTGCAGTTAACTTGACTATGGAATGCCCTGTCTTTGAAACTGTTTGCAGTGACAGCGCTGATGTATGCTTTTGACACTGCTCTCCTTTTTGATTTAACGGTTTTAATGTTCGTTGGTGTGTAAGATTCACATGGTGGGCGCCTTTGGAGTTGAGAGCTTCTTCCCTAACTAATGTTCCTGCAAATATTGTGGCTGTTAATCTGGATGTATGTGTGAGATGTTTTTTACAAAACGCAAATGAAACTTCCCTTCAGGTCAAGTGAGCAATGATGGCTCCAGTTCAACACTAAACCATGCCGAGCGTCTGCTCTCAGTCCTGTGTGCTGAGTTAGCTGGGGAACTACAATTGCCTTTGGTGTCCCTGAATTGGGTAACGGAGTAAAAAAAATAGAATCGTTCCAAGTTTCTGTTTGTCATCCGGCATCCTTGTCAGAATGCCGGAATTGTGGACTTTGCCTGAAGGTGGGATCAAGGTCTTCAATTGTGGTTGAGCAGCCAGCTGCCTATTGGATACAAGAGAACTTGTTTGCATGAAGAATTGGTGTAGTGGCGCAGATGTCACAGCATAACCATTTCCCAGCAATTGGAAAGGACCGCAGTCTCTCTTGCATGATCTCGCACAACTTCACAGTTCATAGGGACAAATACTAAACACTACTGGATAGGGATGTACCATGATATGTTTAGCTGCGTAATAAGCAAATCATTTAAAATCATTTGTCTGATCATTTTAACAATCACGGGAAATTATTTTATTTTGCAGTATCCATTAAAGGGACTACTTTTATTCAGAAAACTAATGTCAACCAGGTTAGGAATAGCTTTTAGGACATGGAAACATCTCATTGTCAGCTACTTTTTATTAGCGAACTCTTAATAACTGTTTTACAGTTTGATCATTTGTCAATCAAAGAACATCAAATATGGCTTAATCTTATTGAACCCCTTTTCCAAGATATCTAATTTGCCAATGAACACCATAACTAATGCAAGGATCATGCAAGAACTAATGCAAAGAAATGCAAGTATAGTTTGTCTTGTAACTTGTTGCCACATAAAATAGGAAACACTACAAAAATTAATGTTAAAGGATAGGAGGGTAAAGGGTTTAAGTTAATTATGATCTTGTTTTGCTAATCGTGCAGCTGGTTTGTGGTGATGGACAAAGGCAATGAATTAATCAAGTTTATTTTTCTTCTGATGAACACGTGCCTAATGTTTATCTACACTTTGCCATTCCAAACAAAGATTCACGTTTCTCTAGTGTCAATGAAAATGCTCTCTTGATTATCATGCACGACCTAAATCCTGGCACATTCCTTGGACTATTTTTTCCTGGAAACTGCTTAATTGATCCCAGGATACCTAGTCTTCCAGTTGTTACTTTGTCTGAAGCCCCATTGCTCTTGAGCAAATGCAAATCACACGGCACAAAAAATTAAGAATTGTACAGGAAGATGTAAGGAAAGAACAAGTTCTTGTTCATCTCCTGAACTGACCCGAGTGTCTTAATCTTTTATGTTATTTTTGACATATAGCACAGTTAAACATAGCAGTTATACTAACATTTTACAAATGGTTTCTCTGAAATTATTTTTCTTTTAAACCTTATTTCTGCTCTGAGATTGTATTGAAATTCTGTAAAAAGATGCTGTTTAAAAATTGTAACAAAATACAGACATGTATTTATTGTTTTAAGATTGCTGTGACCACTTTTCCTTTGAGCCGATGGCTATGAGTGTTTAAACGGGCTGTGGTATAGAGCGTGGAAAATGTGTGCAGAGCAGGTGGCTGATTGCACCAGAAGCTGCTCCTGAAGAGCTTGAAGTACTGATTCTTGGCAAAGGCTGAAAATGACCAGTGAGAGGGGTAGGAAAGAGAATTTTGTTCAATATTTAACTAGCATCAAATGTAAACGTTTAGTGGCCAAACTACTATGCAATTTAATGTAATTTGAGGCCTGTAACTTATGGTAGCGTGGCAGACAGTAGATATCATCTCTGCTTCTCAAACATTGATGTCCATTAGAATGAGGTTTTATTCCATGTTGGAATTTGTGACATTTTGCTTTTCTCACTGGTCATTAATGCTCTGAGGTTAAATTTAGACTTGGATCATTTGCTTATATGTTGCTTATCATGAGAGAAATTGGTAAATGGAAATTGAACATAGATCTATGCCTGTATCTCACATCTGCCATTAGTAATCAGATACCACATTAGGACACAACTTTTCTTTTCAAACACGATGCATGATGTGAGTTTTTAAATATTTCCCCACCAAAATTAAGGAAGTATAAGGATAGCTCAGGTTTTACTCTGGAGAACAGTTATAATCATGATATGACAAGTGTTTGAAGATTTTTTAATTTGTGTACAAACACAATGTGCCTTGACACAAACATTATGTTTGGTGGGGTTGTATGAATAGGTGAGATTTGTTTATCTTCAGATATTGTTTCTTTATCCTTGGTAGAAAGGGGATCAGAATGAGAACGTGGATGCCATTGACTGACTTGTTGGTCTCAGTGTATGCATTGATTTCCAGTGTTTAAATTAAGTTCATTTACAATACAAAGATCAGCAAAAGCAGAATACACATCATGTTCAAAAGAATTGGGATATAAATGATGTAATTGATGCAACCGGAGAGCGGGGTGTGAGGAGCGGCAATGGGAGAAATGGGAATAGTCAATACAAGTTCTATATTATATTGACATATTGTCAAGGTGCTTATTGGTTTGTTGTCCCTATTTTTCTCAACAGTACCTTGTAAAAGACTGAAAGAGATAAGCCTAAGCTGGAAAAGGTCAAATGGAAGTATTGATGGTGTGGGCTTTGTTTTCTGTTGGTTACTCTGCTCTTAATTGTAACAATGCACACCATGGGGTTCGTTATGCATCTGTGCTTCTATCAGTATTTTAACCTTAATCATCATTGGCTTCAGTGATAGTCTATCAATCTTGGTTGAGTGTATACATTTTCACCCAAAATGGAAAATAAAACTGTGGACATGCTATGAAAAGTATGAAGTTTGGCAATTAAAAAAAACATTCTCCATATTGAAGTTTTTTAATAATTATGGGGACTTAATGTTTGAACCAAGCCTCTGAGTTTGGCCTCTTTTTATACATGGCTCCTTTGCACCTTGCAATGATGGTTCACTGCTACTTGTGATTGACAAATTCTTTCAGCTTTTGAAAGCTTTCTTTAGATCAGGAACGTGGAATGGAACAAGTTCTCTATAGCTAAACCTGCTGAATGATGTTATTGTGCCTTTGGAAGATCTGTAATAATCCATTCTTAAAAGAATAGTAACCTTCCCCTTTCTGGGTTTCCCTGCCGATCTATGGGCAAAACTATTTTCAGGTGTGGCTGGGTTTTTTTTGTCCTTATTGAAGCCTCCAGGGTGATGCTCGTCTTTCCATTTACCATCCAGTCAAATAGGAAAGAAACGTGTTTTCTTGTGCAACAAGTGGGTGCTGTTGGAGGTCAGGAAAAGGCACAGCTATGATTTTGTAGATTATGCAAGTCTGTGGATGGACTATTTAATTCTTTCACTCACAGGTATGTCAGCACATTAGTAGAACTTTCCCAATACCTGAGTAGTAACCCCTTGTAAAATGTATTTGGCACTTAAGAGAAATAGGTGTGTTCTTGCTCACATTCTGGAATTACCTGTGCAGTGCAGTGATTCATCGATTAAGTGTTTTAAATGTGATTTATTTCACACCCGGCTCATACTAAGTCCTTTTTATAATTATTTTGTAACTGTGGATTTTCCCCATGGACTGTCTGCAGTTGCAATACAGTAGCTCAGTCAAAATGTAAATTCCACCCATGATCTCTTTGGTAGGTCACTCTAATTGTTAGCCACTGGAATGTACCTAGCATATCTACAGGTGACTAAACTGCCAATGCTCACGCAAATAGTCTGTGGAATTGATTCTCCAACAATGCTTTCACAGGCATGCTAGGTGAACAATGATTGAGGCAATAGTGACCTTGAATGATGAAGGGAGAAGGAAACCTGGGCACAATTCCATATTGCAAGTCACAACAGTCAGTCGATCAGTGCTGATGTGCAACCTGTGGAGCCAATACTGTACTACTTGAATCTCTCTGCCGGCATCTCCAATCTGCAGATTGAATTTATTATTTCTTAGCAGACAAAAGTAGGAGAGCCAAAGAACAAATCCGCTATGAGTTGCCTGGGTTAGAGAATGGTGGAAATTTGCACAGTGAGTTTTAATCTTGTGATTGAATTTTTAGTGTTAATGGTATTCTGGTGTTACTGAAACCCATGACTGAAATATATTGGTATTACATTGCTTTTTAATTTTACTTTTTCCGCTCACTGAAGATTTGGGGTGCATATACTCCTAGTCTTGTGACCAGTAGCTTCACATCTTAACTCCCTTTTACAGTTCCTGTCGTCAAAGATGATCAAACTGATTTAAACATAGAAGTGAACTGATTAAGTGGAATGTCTATGCTCACATATTTTGTTGTATTTATCGTTAAATTGGCTGCATCTCGAGCAAATTTATTTGAGTGCTACAGACCTTTTTACCTACAGTATTTCATGTATCACAAAAGTTTTATGTTAACCTGTTTTGGGCTGAGGGGGAGGGAGGACATGATTTCCTTTCCCAGCCTGCCCTTGTATATTTGATGATTGAAAGTTAGTGGACTTGATTTTTAAGCCTGTCATTTGTGTAAGATAATATCCCCCCCAAAATTACATGCAGTTTGTGCAGAGTTGGATGTTATCAAAGCATTCTGAATCTCAAACATTACAAGATTGCAGATAAAGCAATTTGGTCCAAATGGCATGTATCTAGGATGTACTATCCATATGAATATGTTTCTTCCTTAATCTCTCCTTTTTAAATTCACAAATATTTTCATTATAAGTTCTGCAGTTGCTGTCCAAGTAGTGTTTCTTTGCACTTCCTACACCTAATGCATTACTTCACACTGTTCTACACTAAACTGACTTCCATTAATAAATCTATAAATTATTGGTTAATTCTGGTTTTGATTTTTTTGTGTGATAATGAAATAATCATAAATTACAAATTGTGCGTCAGGAGCATGTGATTATTGCGCCTACAGCGCCCATCACAGCAAATGGTGAAGATAGTGAGCTTGCAACCACATGCACAGATGAATCTTTTTGGTAACTTCCTTTCGGCCACTGTGATTTACTCTGCTAAGAAAAAGTAAATGCTGTTTATTTTGAGACACTTTAAAAATATATATTTTCTGATGCACGGTAGCGCAGCGGTAGAGTTGCTGCTTTACAGCGAATGCAGCGCCGGAGACTCGGGTTCGATCCTGACTGCGGGTGCTGTACTGTAAGGAGTTTGTACGTTCTCCCCGTGACCTGCGTGGGTTTTCTCCGAGATCTTCGGTTTCCTCCCACACTCCAAAGACGTACAGGTATGTAGGTTAATTGGCTGGGTAAATGTAATAAATTGTCCCTAGTGGGTGTAGGATAGTGTTAATATACGGGGATCGCTGGGCGGCATGGACTTGGAGGGCCGAAAAGGCCTGTTTCCGGCTGTATATATATGATATGATGATATGATATGATATGATGGTTTAATAGAATTGAAATCAAATGTTCAGTGTTATTAATTGTTGAGGGCGGTTTGGAATGAGAGCATTCCAACTGATTGAGAGAATGGACAGATGCAAAAATCTTGCTATTGCCTTTGGGTCGTCATGACATCATGTGCTGTCTTGGTCTATTGTGTTTCCAGTATATTAATGTATTTCCCACTGGTATCTATGGAAGTGGCTATTCTCCAGAGAGCGTGTAGGGGAGTGTGATTCGTCAATCTTTTGATACCTGACACTTCCTTGTGATGATCGGTGACAGTGACTTGCACCACAAAATACATTGGCCCTCCAATAGTTACTTGAAAGTACTTGACACATTCTGTGGAGAAGTAGCAGCATTGGCATTGACCCAGCTAACACAAGCATTCTTTCTCTGATCTGTTGGATTAATGTTCCCTTTGGGGACTATTTCCTTTACTGGGAGACGGGTGAGTCGGCCTGTCCCCACTCCGCCCATCCTGCCAACTAAGATGCAAATTCTGCATTTCCCTGGAGCTCAGTGGGTGAGAGCATTTCCTGTTAAGGGATTGAGCAACATATCGTGCAAAGCATGCAATTTGCAGTTTAATTAACCTTGAGATGCAGAAACAAAAAGACTGAAATCAGGTGCATTTTCCAACTGCTACACATCGGGGACCACTGAAGAAGCATGTTAAATGAGTGCAAAATTCATTCCATCCCTTTTCCACCAGACTCTTGTCAGGCACCCAGCAGCAGTGACTTTTGCCAGTTTTTAATGATATATAAATGCAGCAATTCAGTTTGATACCTTGACTATGCCATAAGGCAGGTGGTTCAGTTTGAAACCTGTCTCCCAGCCCAAGAGTGTAAAAGGTTAACAATTGCTTTGTATATTACTTGGGCATTTGAACTAGGGTTCCTATCTCCTTCCCAATCCCTGCATTAACTAATATCAGCACATCTTAGTGAGGCGGGGATAGTGCCACATTCATGTTTAGCATCACCGGTTTGGGTTTGGGCAAATGAACAGGAAGTTGACCTTGACATTAGCCGCAGTTGGAATTTGGGTTTAAATGTAAATCTATGTTGCCCTGCCCAGGAACCTGTGTTGTAACAACAGGCTGGCATTTTGGGTAAAGTGCAGAAAGCTGCTGGTGGAAGTGCAATTGAACAGCCGGAGCTATTATGGGAAGAAACTCAGGGTGGCTCAGACAGTGTAATTTGTTTACAGACTTCTCTGGTGGGTAAGACTAACTAACTTAATGCAGCCAGTGAATTAGAATGGGTTGGGCGTCATTGTAACCACACTGCTGCTAATTGATCATTTTTTATGGGATTAATTTGAGAGAACAGTCCAAGCATTAAATGTTAATGTTTCTTTTCCATGCAGTCCCCATATTGGGGGTACTGTGAGGACCAAGCCTACATCATTCCAAACATGACCTGCAGTGATTATGGGACATATAAACACTTCTTTATTTCAAATATCACATTTCCATCTTTGAATTAATGTTTCTTTCCACTGGAAGAGATCAAAATCGAGGGATCGTGATTATTTGCTACTGGGAGAGAGTTTGAGTTATGGTTGCTTTACTTTGTTTTCATACAAAAGCTATACATACTGACTTTAACACTGTTTTCCCTCAGTAAATGTCAATCAATGTTTTAAGATGCTCTTATTTTTGTAATTGTACCATACCTTGTCGAGCTGTTGGGAGGGGGACTTATGGGTTAATACTGTGGAAATCCTGTTGTATTGTTAATATGAAGAGATGTACCATCTACAACACTATATTCTCCATGACAATTAAAATATGCCTTTATTTTCTGTAGCATGTACTGTAATGTATGTTTATTATACCTAGCAAATAAATCACTTTGGAAATGACTGTGATGTCTCTGTCTATCCGGGTCAAAACTTTTTTTTATAAAACTGCATTAGATACTTCTGGATATCTAAATTGAGTCCATCCATCTCGGGTCACTTTTCATTATGTGAAATCGATGCTGGGGTTGCAACTCTTCACGTTGTATATCAATGATTTGGATGAGGGGATTGAAGGCTTTGTGGCCAAGTTTGCAGATGATACGAAAATAGGGGGAAGGGCAGGTAGTGCAGAGAAAGCAGGAACTCTGCAGAAGGACTTGGACAAGCTGGGAGAGTGGACAGAGAAGAGGCAGATGGAACACAGCATAGCAAAGTGTGGAGTCATGCAGTTTGGTAGTAGGAATAAAGGGGTAGACTATTTTCTAAATGATGGGATAATCTAGAAATTGGAGGTACAAAGGGACTTGGGAGCCCTGGTGCAGGATTAACTTATGATGAATGTTTGTCGGCACTGGACCTGCACTCACTGGAGTATAGAAGAATGAGGGGGGCCTCATTGAAACATACCGAATGGTGAAAGGCTTGGATAGAGTGGATGTGGAGAGGATGTTTCTACTTGTGGGAGAGTCTAAGACTAGAGTCCCAGCTACACTAGTCCCACATGCCCGCCTTTGGTCCGTATCCCACCAAACCTGTCCTATTTATGTACCTGTCTAACTGTTCCTTAAACATTGGGATAGTACCTGAGAGGGTAATCCCAGAGGGTGGTGAATCTGTGTAATTCTTTGCCACTATAGGCTGTGGAGGCCATGTCAATGGATATTTTTAAGGCAGAGATAGATGGATTCTTGATTAGTATGGATGTCGGGTTATGGGGAGAAGGCAGGAGAATGGGGTTAGGAGGGAGATAGATCAGCCATGATTGGCCTAATTCTGCTATTATGACTATTCTGCTATTATAAAAATCTTGTATCACCAATCCAAGTTTGGGTCCTCTGTGCCCTAACCTCGGCCTACCCTACCAGCCATTGGCAAATGTCATGCTAGAGTCTATGTAAACAATTTGCCGGGCTTCTTTCAGCAATTTTCTTTACCTCCTCAAAATCACGTTGACTCCCCTTTTCCCTGCTTTTCCACGTGAAATTAAATGTCCATTAAATTATTTTCCAATAATTTCCCTGTAAGGCTCAGCAGCCTGTAGTTTCATGGCTTATTCCTACTGCCCTTTGAATAAATGTTTTCAAGAGTTGTTGCTGATCACTCATCTTATACCCTGTTCTTTCAATTACCTTGTGGGATACAAAATGGGTGAAACTGCAATTACATACATCTCTTTAGCTGGAAAGCATTTTTGGTTTGCTTCCAAGTGTGAAAGAGGCCATTTAAATGGAAACTTGTTTTAACAATTATCCAGAACATAATACCACAAGTCTGGAAAAGTGCAGTGCAGCAAAACAATGCATGATACAAACTGACCTGTTTGCTGATGCACCATTCACCATGCTAACCATTCACTCATCAATGCTCCGTCAACAACACTTTCCCACAACAGTGACTTCTACAACCTAAGGATGGGCTGCAGAGCTATTTGTTGAGGCACCATAACCTTCAAATTCCTCTCCAGGCAAGGAAATTATGTATCGTTCATCCTCCTCTGCTGGTTTAAAATCCCAGCACTCGCTTCCCAATAACTGCCTGCACCTTCACACAGATTACAGTTTACCACTACCACCTTGAGGCCATTTAGGGATGGGCTGCAACACTCGAGCTGCAAATGAAATTAAAAGCTCTACCCCTTAAGCCTCTTCTGCCAACTTGAGACAGAATATTTACATAGAAACAGAAAATAGGTGCAGGAGTAGGCCATTCGGCCCTTCAAGCCAGCACCACCATTCAGTATGATCATCCAAAATCAGTGCCCTCTTCCTGCTTTCTCCCCATATCCCTTGATTCCATTAGCCCTAAGAGCTATATCCAACTCTCTTGAATACATTTAACCCCCATCCTTACATTGCCATTTTTGAATTGTGTCCGTGATAAATCTATTGACAGGTATCCCAACCAGTCCTCGGTATGTATTGTCTTGGCAAAGGTGCACAGAATTGCTTCACGATTTGACTCTAAAAATGTCATAGCCTTAATGTTAAAGTTTTTCTCAGATTCTTCTTCCAGAGGAAATGGTTTCTATCCATTAGATTGCAACTTAATCTTCATATTCAAGAGAATAATCACAAGTGATGTTTTTGAAATCTGAACTCACAATTTACACCACCTCATCTATATTGGTATGAGTTTAGAGCATAGCGACATAGTGAAAATCTACTTGGTGTGTTATCCAGGTAAAACATTCATATGTGAATTCAATCAAACCTTGCAGAATATAGTGTTTCAGAGAAAGTGAAGTGAAAAGAAAGTGCAAGGGCTGTAATAAAGCAGTTTGAAAGATTGGGAATACATCACGGCCTACACAAATGTGGGGGGCATTCAAGAGTCTGATAACAGTGGAAAAGAAGCTATTCTTGAATCTGGTGGTGTGTGTTTTCAAACCTTGGTATTTTCTGCCTGATAGAGAGCGAAGTAGGAATGACCGGGTTGTGAGCGGACTTTGATTATGTTGGTTGTTCTCCCGAGTGAAGGGGAGGCAGGTTTGTGAGATGGACTAAGGTGCAATGACAAGTCTGGAATTTCTTGTGGTCTTGGGCGGGCTGTAGCTAAACCAAGCTGTGGTGCATCCCAACTGGTTGTTTTCTACGGTGCTTTTTAATTTGCCGTTTGTGGGATATTGGCAGAGTTTTCTACACTGACATGGTTAAATCGTGCAATGTGACTTAATTGCAATTTCCCCATGAGATACGGGGTAGACTGGATATTGAATGCATGTTCTTTTCCCAGACATTGGGAGATTTGAAATGTAGACATGAAATGTGGATGCTGGAATCTGGAGCAAAACAAAATAAACTGCTGGGGCAACTCAAGAGGCCAAGTAACATTTGTGGAGGTAAAAGGATGTTTGATGATGCAGGTGAAGACCCTGCATCCGGACTGAATGTGTGGAGGGAAATAGGCATGATAATGAAATGAGAGGGAGGGTGATAGGCTGGTATGGGATAGGACAAATCAGATGAGGTGGGGACTGATGGGAAGGTGGAGAAGGAAGCAATTTAAAGGCAGTGTGGTGGGTGATGGCTGACAACAGATTTGGGGAAAAAGGAAAATAGAACCAAGGTGGACTGGTGGAAGTGGGGGGAAAACACAAATGAAATTTACTTGAAGCGGGAAAATTCAATGTTCATACAGGACTGTTTTGGTCCCTGGATGACAGTGAGGGAGAAAATGGAGGGACAAATGTTTCACCATCTATGGCTGTAGGGGACTGCGAGAGATGAGTGGGCCAGGGAGTCACGGAAAGAGTAGTCCCTGAGGAAAGCAGAAAGGGGTGAGCGGGGAAAATGTGGTTGGTAGTAGGATCCTGTTACAGCTGGTGGAAATGGTGATAGATGACGTGCTGGATGCAGAGGCTGCTGGAGTGAAAGGTGAAAATGCAGGGAACTTTCTCTATTGTTGTTGGGGGGGGGGGGGGAGATAGGCGAGAGCAGACGTCTTGAGAAATGGAGAAAATGCAAACAAGGGCTCCAACTATGGCAGAGGGGAAGGCTTTTCAAAAAGATCCTGGTTGGAAACCATAACTTTGTGAACAGATGTGGCAAAAATGGAGAAACTGAAGCAAAGGGTTGGCACCCTTCCAGGAGACAAGGTGGGAGTCGAGATTCGAGAGTGTTCAGTTGTCATTGTTACCGACAACAGAACAATGACAATTTTACTTGCAGCAGCTTAACAGGCCTGTAAGCACAGTACACATTGAGAATACATAATAAACAAAAAATCAATAAAGAGGAGGTGTAATCAAGGTAGCTGTGGGAGTAAGTGGATTTGTAGCAGACATGCACCAAGAATTTCAGTGTTCCATTCCCGCTGCAGTTCCTAGTGTCAACACTTGACTGTCGATGGTTAATTTGTTTCCTGAGGTGGAGACAGATCCATAATAGGGAGAGAAGTGGTCAGAAATGGTCCAAGTGAATCTGAGGACAGGATGGAAGTTCGCAGCAAATATGATAAAATTGACAAGTTCTTTGTGGGTGCAGGAAGCAGCACCAATGCAGTCCTCAATGTGGCAGCAAAATAGGTGGGAGGGGATGCCAGAGGAGGTCTGGGACACGAATTGTGCCTCGTAGGCAGTGAAAAGACAGGCAAGCTGGGGCCGACGCAAGTGCTTGTGGCTACACTTTTGATTTGTAGAAAGTTGGAGAAATCAAACGAGAGAAGTTTGTTGAGAGTAACAAAGGCTCTGCCAGGTGGTGAGAGTGTTACGGGTTATCTGGCTAGATCTTTGTGTGTGGTGTGGAATGTGATCAATGTTGACATTCCAGCTTAAGGAATGAGTTCAAGAGCCAAGAGTGTTTTATTGTCTTATGTCCCCAAACAAAAAAATTGAATCCTTGCAGCAGCACAACAGATATGTAAACCTAATACGCAGAACTAATTCGAGGAATTGGTCCAGCTCGTATCAACATTAAAGAGAAGGTAAAGTGTGAAATCAAATCGGTTCATAAATTAATCCCGTGGTGAAGGCAAATCTCTGCCCCAGAAATTGTAATATGGTTCAATTTTATCTTCAGTTTGAGAAGAAAATGGGTCCAAGATTAATATTTTAGACTTAAATACAGGCAGTTAAAGGGATGACAGTTGTGAGCTAGCTGGGTTGAGATTGGTCAATCAAGACATAGTGGCAGACATTTAAGGAGATCTTCAGAATGCACTAATCAGATTCGAAAGAGAAAAATATATAAACAACATATCCACCATCTGTGGTCTGTTAAGATATTATCAATGTAAAGATAGGTAAGAAGATTGGACAGAATATAAAAATCAAAAGAGTGACAAAAATATTAAGTGTGGAATAAAGAGAGACGCAAGAAACTGCAGATCCTGGAGTCTTGAGCAAAACGTAAAGTGCTGGAGGAAACACAACGGGTCAGGCAGCATCTGTGGAGGGAATGGACAGGCAATGTTTTGGACCGGGACCCTTCTTCAGGCTGGGTCCGTCTGAAGAAGTTTCTCATTCTGAAAGGTCGAGTCGATACCCTTCACAGATGTGGCCTGACCCGTCCTGTACCTCCAGCACTTTGTGCTCAAATGTGGAATGAAGCGACCCAGTAAAAGAGAGTAGTAATATATTTTATTTTAAGAAAATAATAATGAGCAAAGGTCCCCTGAAGTATACGCCTGTGGAATTAATAACTGAAAATATTGACATGTCTGATGAATTAAACAGGTATTTTATGTCACTCTTCACTGTAGAGGATCCAAATAATATCCTAGAAAAATCTAAGTTAGAAATTGGAAGGAAAGGCGAGAGGAAGGTGGGAAATCAGTGAGAAGCTGCACTGAGCAGATTGTTGAGGCTGAGGGCTAATACATCCTTGCATCCCTCATAGATTTCATCTGGAGATCTTAAATAAAATGGCCAGTGCAAAGGTTGATGGTTTGATGTTTTAATTTTCAAAGGTTGGTTTTAATTTTCCAGAATGCCTCAGATTTGGGAAAGGTTCAATTTAATAGGAACGTAGCAAATGTAGTTCCTGAATTCAAAAAGGGAGCAAGTCAGCAGAAAATCTGGTGGTGTGACACATAGAGATCATTGCTGTTTATAAAAACAGAAACATCAAAAATAGGTGCATGAGTAGGCCATTTGGCCCTTCGAGCGAGCACCGCCATTCAATATGAACATGGCTGATCATATTGATCATGGTTTATAAATGACTTGAATGAAGCACTGAAGGTATGGTTGCTAAATTTGCTGATGACATCAGTTTTTTAAAAAGAGATCATATCATATCATATATATACAGCGCGGAAACAGGCCTTTTCGGCCCACCAAGTCCGCGCCGCCCAGCGATCCCCGCACACTAACACTATTAACACTATCCTACACACACTAGGGACAATTTTTACATTTACCCAGCCAATTAACCTACATACCTGTACGTCTTTGGAGTGTGGGAGGAAACCGAAGATCTCGGAGAAAACCCACGCAGGTCACGGGGAGAACGTACAAACTCCTTACAGTACAGCACCCGTAGTCAGCATCGAACCTGAGTCTCCGGCGCTGCATTCGCTGTAAAGCAGCAACTCTACCGCTGCGCTACCGTGCATGGAAACTAGCCCTTCAGCCCACCAAGTCACATTGATCACCCTTTCATACTAGTTCTATGTTATCCCACTTTCTACATAATAGAGGCAATTTACAGAGGTCAATTAACCCACAAACTTGCATGTTTTTAGGATGTGAGAAGAAACCAGAACACACGAGGGAAACCCACACGGTCACAGGGAGAACGTGCCAACTCCATGCAGACAGCACCCGAGGACAGAATCAAACCCAGGTCTTTGGCGCTGTGAGGCAGCGTCTCTACCAGCTGTACCACTGGGCCGCTCTCATCAGGAGAGAGGAGTTGTGAAGAGGTCAATAGGTAATGGGTAGTATAAGAAAATAACTGCAGATGCTGGTACAAATCGAAGGTATTTATTCACAAAATGCTGGAGTAACGCAGCAGGTCAGGCAGCAAACTGGTCTCCCGGTGGCTGAGCACTTCAACTCCCCCTCCCATTCCCAGTCTGACCTTTCTGTCATGGGCCTCCTCCTGTGCCATAGTGAGGCCCACCCGAAATTGGAGGAACAGCACCTCATATTTCGCCTGGGCAGCTTGCAGCCCAGTGGTATGAACATCGACTTCTCCAACTTTAGATAGTTCTTCTGTTCCTCTCTTCCCCTCCTCCTTCCCAGATCTCCCTCTATCTTCCTGTCTCCACCTATATCCTTCCTTTGTCCTGCCCCCCTGACATCAGTCTGAAGAAGGGTCTCGACCTGAAACGTCACCCATTCCTTCTCTCCTGAGATGCTGCCTGACCTACTGAGTTACTCCAGCATTTTGTGAATCAATAGGTAATAGGATTACTTGCCCACCAGGGGACAGTGTCAACAAGACCGAAGTGGTGCACGTGGATCTCAGTAGGTTCTGGATTTGGGGTGTTGGTTATGGAAGGACAGGAGCAAAGTTAAGGCTGTTTTCTTCATGCCTCCACGAAGCAGATCTACCGCTGACTTGTCTTTGTTCAGTTCCGAATCTGATTCTAAGTACGTGGATGCGGCTGGCATTTATGGCCATTCACCGGCTGCCTTGTGAAGGTATCGGTGAGTTTGCTGCGGTCAGTTGTGACTCCCGAATAATTGCTAAATTCAACCGCAGTGGTGTGGACTGGAGACATGTCTCAGCCCAGGTGGGCCGAGCAGGCCAGGAATCCTTCTCCAAAAGGATTCATGAAACAATTTCCATTTAAAAAAAACTGCGTTTATAAGGAAAATGTTCTGGGAGCCAATAGCATTATCCAACAAAAATTGTCAAGTGAACAGTTAAACAACAGTGACACACATTTGGAGAATTGTGGGCAGTTCTGGTTGCCTCATTATAGGAAGAATACAGAGGCTTTGGAGAGGGTGCAGAAGAGGTTTACCAGATGCTTCTGGGAGGGTAATGGCAATAAAGAGAGGTTAGACAAACTTGGATTTTTTTCTCTGGAGCATTGGAGGTCGAGACTGACCTGATAGATGTTTGTAACATTATGATATGGCAGACAATCAGAATCTCTCTCCCAGGATTGAAATGACAAAAACCAGCGGGCATAGTTTTAGGATCAAATGGGGAAAGTTTAAGGAGATGTGCTGGCAAGTTTTTTTAAACGCAGAGAATGGTGAGTGGCTGGAATGCACTGCCAAGGGCAGTGGGTGAAGCAGATATGATAGCGGTGTTTAAGAATGTTTTAGATAGGCATAATGGATAAGGAGGGATATGGATCATGTGTGGAAAGCATGTTCGATGCAGACATTGTGGGCAGAAGGGTCTTTTGTGCTGCTATGTTCCATGTCCCATGTCAGCAGCCATTTTCCTGATGTGCTCAATAATCCTCACCTAAACACTGCCTGCTGGTCATTACACAGCTGCTTGTGGGAGCTTGCCTCCTCTTCCCTCCACAATAGTGACCACACTGCAGAGGTGCTTCTCTAGCTGTGGAATACTCTGGAAAGTCCTGCAGTGGTGAACGGTGCCGCAGAAATGCAAACCTTTCCGTTGGCGAGATGCTAGCTTGTGGTGGTTGTCCATGTCTGTCCACAGATTTGACCACTTTCCACAGTGGCGCAGCGGTAGAGTTGCTGTCTTGCAGTGAATGCAGCGTCGGAGACTCAGGTTCGATCCTGACTACGGGTGTTGTACGGAGTTTGTACGTTCTCCCCGTGACCTGCGTGGGTTTTCTCCGAGATCTTCGGTTTCCTCCCACACTCCAAAGACGTACAGGTATGTAGGTTAATTGGCTGGGCAAATGTAAAAATTGTCCCTAGTGTGTGTAGGATAGTGTTAGTGTGATAGCGGGGATCGCTGGGCAGCGCAAACCCGGTGGGCCGAAGGGCCTGTTTCTGCGCTGTATCTCTAAATCTAAATCTCCCCTGCACAGCCTAGATGACTACACTGATAGGACAGGTCATGTTACCCTACACTGGATTAGAAAGATCACCACATTTAATGTTTAACACGGCAAGCATAACGGTGCATTATCAATTGAGGCACAGACAATTTAAATTTTTTTATTTGTTTTTATATATTTAAAAAAAACTTTATTCAAGTAATAAATATTTACAAAACATCTTCTTTTCAAAAGCCCCATCCGACAATCCCGGAGGTTACACATTCAATGCAGATATTCATTTCCAAATTTACACAGAAATTTACACAGAGAATGTAAAACGGGATATTATGCTGCACTTTCACTCGGCACTGTTCCAGCCTCAGCAGGAGTTCTGCGCTAAATTCTGGCCACCTCATTACAGGAAGGATGTGGGAACATTGGAGAGGGTCCAGAGGAGATTCCTGGTTCGACGGGCCAATGTTACAAGGATAGATCAGAGAGGCCGAGGCTGTTTTCTTTTACAGAAGGCTGAAGGGAGATTTGGAAGAAAAAAAATTTAAACTGTGGCGGAAAGCTATTCTCACTGGTTGACGATTAGAGATCACGTGCACGCAATAAAGTGGAAGGAGAGTTAAGAGTGACATCAGGGAAAGTCTTCACACAGCGTGTGGTTGGAATCTGGAACGCCTTGCCTGCAGATGTGCCGGAAGCAGGTTCTATTGTGGCCTTCAAGGGGAAGCTGTATGAATATATGGTGGGGAATAATTTGCAATGCCATGGGATGTGGGAGGAAACCCACACGGGCACAGGCAGAACATGCAAACTCCACACACACAGCAGCCATGGTCAGGATTGAGCCGGGGTCTGTGGCGCTGTGAGGCAGCGGCTCTACCCGCTGCGCCACTGTGTGCTCCACTTTCTTCTTTATGCTCCCGTTCATTTAATAGCCTTCCTCGCCCACCTCCAACACCCACTGCAGCCCCGTTTCTACCCAACCCAACCTGAACTGTGCCCTAGCAGGAGTCCGATCCCAGCACCAACTGCTATTCTAAATTGTTTCTTTAAAGAACAGTCACACTCCTCCCCCAGTCTTCCCCTCTCCCTCCCATCCCTAGATTTCACCCTTGCCGGAGGCACGTACGTGCTGGTGAATCTGCAGGAGACTTCGAAGCTCAGTGCTTTCTCAGTGTGGGCCTGGAGCAGATGTGACCAGCGTCCGATTGAGGGCACCGGCAACTGTTGGCTCACTGAGATCTGCACGTGAACAGCCAGATCTTGGAAGAAATCTCGCGTTACTTTCATGTCTTCAGCTGAATGGCCTGAAGTAGTGTCTCTGCAGTTTCATGGCCAGATTTCATTATTTGTTGACTGACTTTACCCCCCTCACACTTATTTAACATCACTTCACAGCACACCCATGGTCGGAGGTGACTGTTCGGTCCATTGAGCCTGTGCTGATCTCCAGAAACTGTTGGGAGCTCCACAACCACGAGTTCCACAATCCACCTGCCCTGCTCATTGTTGGAATCCAATATCGGTAGCCCTAAGGGTGACCCCCTTCTCCCACCTCCTGCCCCAGCCCTTGACGGCCACACTGACAGCAGGTATGGACTGCAGTGTGAGTAATTGCCAAGTTCACTGAAGGTGCCCGTTAATGCTTTATACACTGGCCTTGCCTCCTCTTTTTTTCTCCCACCCCCCCTGTTTTGACTTGGACGATTTTAACCAAAGCATCCAGGGCTTCATTCAGGGCTTCATTCAGGGCTTCATTCAGGGCTCCATTCAGGGCTCCATCCAGGGCTCCATTCAGGGCTCCATTCAGGGCTCCATTCAGGGCTCCATCCAGGGCTCCATCCAGGGCTCCATCCAGGGCTCCATCCAGGGCTCCATCCAGGGCTCCATCCTCCTGATCATCAAACACTTCTGGTTCTGCAGATAAAGGCTTCAGTTCCCCAATTTGATCCATTGCAGCGGTGGCCATTGTGATAACGTCTGTCAGTTCCTTCCCCTAACCCCTGTCGTGTTTGTTTCCTGTAAAGACTAAAATAAAATTCATTTGTCATTTGCTTTAACACCAGTTTAGAAATGATGAGTGGCCACTAGTTGCGAGACCAATCGTCAGCGTGGAGTGAGGTGGAACCGTGGAGATTGTGGCGAATGGGTTGGGAGGCAAGGATCAGAGCAATAGGGCAAAAGGGAAGGGTGGAGGGGGTTATTACAGCAGGAGGAGGGCTCATGGTGCAGTCCTTTCTTTGATTCCATTATTCAGTGACCATCCCATGTTCAGCTCCCTTTTGCTTCCAATGGGCATGGAATAAATTGCTGTCTCCCAGAGCTATGTACATTTGCTTAATTTAGTTTTAGAGATGCAGCATGTAAACAAGTCCTTCGGCCCACTGATCATCCACTCCCTCGCATCAGGGACATTTTTACAGAGGTCAATTAACCTACAAACCCGCACGTATGTGGGAGGAAACCAGAGCACTGGGAGGAAACCCACATGACAATAGACAATAGACAATAGACAATAGACGCAGGAGTAGGCCATTCAGCCCTTCGAGCCAGCACCGCCATTCAATGCGATCATGGCTGATCACTCTCAATCAGTACCCCGTTCCTGCCTTCTCCCCATACCCCCTCACTCCGCTATCTTTAAGAGCTCTATCCAGCTCTCTCTTGAAAGCATCCAACGAACTGGCCTCCACTGCCTTCTGAGGCAGAGAATTCCACACCTTCACCACTCTCTGACTGAAAAAGTTCTTCCTCATCTCCGTTCTAAATGGCCTACCCCTTATTCTTAAACTGTGGCCCCTTGTTCTGGACTCCCCCAACATTGGGAACATGTTTCCTGCCTCTAATGTGTCCAATCCTCTAATTATCTTATATGTTTCAATAAGATCCCCCCTCATCCTTCTATATTCCAGTGTATACAAGCCTAATTGCTCCAGCCTTTCAACATACGACAGTCCCGCCATTCCGGGAATTAACCTAGTGAACCTACGCTGCACGCCCTCAATAGCAAGAATATCCTTCCTCAAATTTGGAGACCAAAACTGCACACAGTACTCCAGGTGCGGTCTCACCAGGGCCCGGTCACAGGGAGAACGTGCAAACTGCACACGGGCGGCATCCGAGGTCATGATCAAACCCGAGTCTCTGGCACAGTGAGGCAGCAGCTCTACCAGCTGCACCACTGTTCTCTCCTACATCTCTCTGCTTCAATGTATCTCACTTGGTTTACACTCAATCTTCCTCCATGATTCAGCTCAATGGGGCTTGTGTTGTCTGGCACCATTAAGCAATATCAAATCTTCTCCAATGACCGCATCCCACCCATCTCCTTATTCGGCCAAGGGGCAATGTTTGGTGGAGTGGACTCAATTTCCACGGAGTTGCTGAGAATGCCATGTCCTTCCACTGAACCCCTTGATTCCCAGCTGCATGTGAGCTCTTGCACTGCTTGATGGATGTAAAATTAACCTTAATGTACAGAGGGATCTTGGGGTGCAATCCATTGCTTCCTGAAAGTGGTAACACAAGTAGATATGGTAGTAAAGGAGGTGTATGGCATGCTTGCTTTCCTCTGTCATGGCAACATCCTGGTGAATCTCCTCTGCACTCACTCCACTAACCATCTGGAGGGAAGGGTTCTTCCACAGATCCCTTCTCAACCTTTAACTCCCCACAGCTCTGTCATTGGGAATGGTTTCCGACTGTCGTGGTTTTGTACACTTCTACCACATCCTCCCTCAGCCTCCTCTGTTCCTCGGAAAACAAATCCAACCATTGCAGGAAAGAACTGCAGATGCTGGTTTAAATCGAAGGTAGACACTTTGATATAAAACCTGGCAGCATCTCTGGAGAGAAGGAATGGGTGACTTTTTGGCTCGAGACCCTTCTTCAGACTGATCCAACCATTGCAGTCTCCCCTCATAACTGAATTGCTTCAACCCAAATTGTTGATCCTGTTGAATTTCCTCTGTACTCACTCCAGTGTAATCACATCCCGCTGCAGTGTGGCAACCAGGCTACAGACAGTACTCCTGACACCACCGAATCAACGTGTTATATTCTACCATAGTCACTCTACCCTGACACTCCATTCCCTGCATAACACCAGCAAGCATCACATAATGCTTCTTCACCACCTTACCTACTTGTGTTGCCACATTTAGTGGCCTATAGACTTTTACATGAAGATCCCTCTATCCATTCTGTCCATTCAACACTCCCCAAGGCCCGAACATTACCGTGCATTTCCTACCCTTATTTTACCTCCCAGTGTATCATCTCACACTCATCACGATTAGGTACCATCAGCCACTGCACTGTCCAACTTGTCAAATGATCAACATCGTCCATGTGGCTCGACGACCATCCCCACTATCACAACGCCACCAATTTTTGTATCGATTGCAAAGTTGTTAATCACACCACCCATGTGAACATCCAAGTCGCCAATGGATATTACAAACTGCAAGGGTCCCAGCATCAATCCCTGTGGTTATACCACTGGTGACATGCACTAACTCTCAATCATCACCCTCTGTCTCTATTACCAAGCCTGTTACAGATCCAATTTGCTACTTTGTCCTGGATCCCGTGGATTCCAACCTTTTGGACCAGTGTCCCATGTAGGAGCTTGACAAGGGCTGTATAAATGACATCAACCACCTGCCCTCATCAATACATTGTTGCCTCTTCAAAATGTCAATTCATCAGACGGGATCTCCCACCAACAAATCCTAACTAACTATCCCTCTTTTCCAAGTAATCCCGTCCTTCAGAATTTTTCTCAATAATTTCCTTGTTACTGAGGTTTGACTGACTGGTCTGATTGGTACCCCTGTACACTTCTCAAATAAAGGCATCACATCTTGTCTCTTCCAGTCATTGGCACCTCACCTGCAGCCAAACATCAGTCTGAGAAAGGGTCCCAGCCTGAAATGTCATCTGTCCATTTCCCCTCCACAGATGCTGCCTGACCCACTGAGTTCCTCCAGCATTTTATGTTTTGCACAAGTTTCCAGCATCTGCAGTTTCTTGCGTCTCCATTTAAACATGTCTATCAGAGCCCCAGTATTCTCCTCACTGCCTCCCAGCCTGGGAACCCACTTCAGGCTCCGGGGATTTATCCACCTTTGTGCCCATGAAGATATCCAATATCTCCTCGTTTTTTAATCTTAACACGTTCTGAAATTTCAATGTTCCAACTGAAAAGTCCGATTATAATGTCTTTCGCCTGAGTGAATACAGATGAAAGCTATTCCTTTCCTGGGATTAAACCAAAGGTATTCTTTTAATCCCTGGCTCTATCTACAGTTTGCCCCTTTATGTTTTTTAATGAGTCCCACTCTTTCCCTGGTTCCCGCTCACTCGTAATATGCTTGGGATTTTAAATATTTTTATCTGCCGCTGATACTTCTTGGCCTCTCCATGCCATATTTTTTTAAGAACCCTCCCTCCCCTGCCCACACTTTCTCTGCTGACGAAAGGTTGTCCGTCTTTCAATGCTCTGTACCTACCAAAAATCAAGAGCAGCTGGAGGAACTCAGTGGGTCAGGCAGCATCTGTGGAGGGAAATGAACAGTTAACCTTTCAGGATGAGCCCTTCATTGAGCTGAAGGATCTCGACTGAAAACTTTGGCCCAGTGGTATGAATATTGATTTCTCTCACTTCAGGTAGCCCCGGCATTCCCCTCTCCATCTCTTCCCCCACCCAAGTCGCACTAACTTCTCATTTTCACCCTACAAACAGCTAACAATGACCTGTTTGCTTTATCATAATTTACTTTTTTCCCATATCTTTCATTCACTGTCCTTTATCTCTCCACATCACTGTCTATATCTCTCATTTCCCTTATCCCTAACCAGTCTGAAGAAGGGTCTCGACCCGAAACGTCACCCTTTCCTTCGCTCCAGAGATGCTGCCTGTCCCGCTGAGTTACGCCAGCTTTTTGGGTCTATCTTTGGTTTAAACCTGCATCAGCAGTTCCTTCCAACTAAAACTTTGACTGTCCATTTCACTTTCCAGATGCTGCCTGAGCCGCTGAGTTCCTCTAGCTGCTCTTCTTTTATTTGTAATAGATTCCAGCATCTGCAGTCTCTTGTGTTTCTACACTAACTGTATGCTTTTGTTTTCCTCTTTATCCAGGCCTCTGCATGCAGGGTTCCTTCCACTTGCCATCTGTGGCCTTCACCTTCGGACACTCCAAGAACTTTCCACCATTGAAGAGCCGGGAGTGGGGAATGTGATGGACCACTCTCCACTTGCCTGGAAGAGTGTAGGTGAAGAAGTTGGACACCATCCAGGACAACAGAGCCCTGTTGACTGGCATTCATCCACCCCCCTGAACTCTCGCTCCCTCCAGCACCGGGGCGGAGTGGGCGCTGTTGACAGCCAGCCAGGCTGCTCCGACTGCATCTCCCAAGCCCACCATCCAGAACGACAGGGGTGCAAGGTTGGCACCACCACGTGGATTGTCCATGCTCAGATTGCACAGGAAGATGTGATCTCCCTTGACAGGTACGACTTGAGTTTACTCAACAGTCACGGCCACTTGGAAAAGATGTGCAGTTGGAACCCGTTTTCCCTCGAGTATAAAATGTTAGGGGAGGATGTTTGAAGTGTTTAGGAAGAGTGAAGGAGGCTAGGCTACATGGGTGGAGGAAAACCATTTTCTCTGGTTGGGGAGAGAGACCAAGGAGACAAAGCCTTGAAACCATTCTGGGCTCTGTGGGCTCTGTGGGGCGATGCCAGAAAGCAGTGTGTCACACAACGGGGAATGGAAACCTGTTCCTTTCTGCATCAGGGAGTGGAGGAGCCAGACGGTCCATTGGAAATTAATTAGTATGGGTGTAGAAGGCAGGAGAATGGGGTTAGGTGGGAAAGATAGATCAGCCATGATTAAATGGCGGAGTAGGCTTGATGGGCCGAAGGGCCTAATTCTGCTCCTATCACTTACGAACAGAAAGTTCAAAACCAGGTTGAGTAATTTAACTAGAAAATTAGTGTGTGATAGGATTGCGCTCTCAGCTAGTATGGGCCGAATGCCCTCCTCTATATCATAAGGTCATATGGAAATATAATCTTAATGGTTGCAGAGGGGAGGCAGGTAAACAGAGTTAAGGTATTGGCTAATGAGGACATGAACTGACAGAACTGTGGGAAAGGCTCAAGGGACTGAATGGCTTCCCACTGTTCTCTTGTAGTTTGCACTGAAGATGAGCACCAAAGGAATGTTGAAGGAGAGACGCTAAGCAATTTCGCATCACGTTCCAGGAGGGAGAAACCCTGAGGAGGTACAATCCGGCCCACTACCATCTTCCCTTGGCACCTGTTCTGCAGCGCCATCCTGCCTCCAGAACCCAGCTTGGGCGAAGGTACCAGCTGCCGATGCTGGTGGTTAGACCTCCTGACCAGCCTCGCCGACTGGTTCTGCACCGTTTAAAAACAGTCATGTCAGAGGCCTCGGCAAATCTCAGAGCGATGACACAAAGCATCACCGGTGCTTCCAAGCCGCACAGATGGCGATTAATTTAATGATCACGCGTCGTACGCCCTGCAGACTCTCTGGAGCTGTGAAGGATGAGAAGTGATATCATTGGAACAGAAAAATGTTTTCTGAGGGCTTGACATGGTGGGATCTGAAAGCTGGCACTCCCGACTCGAGCCAGTTTAATGGCAGCAATGAGAGCATTGTCTGCCTGGGTTCCACCTTCCCTCATACTCTACCATTCCCCCCCGTGAGCACACCTCGATTATTGTTACCGCCCAGCTCAGCGGGGGGGGGACATGAGGGGGGGGGGCGGGACGAGGGGAGGTCCAATTAATTATATTCCTCTGCAAAAATAAATCTCTCCTCATCTCAGCGCTGAGGTTTCTGTCTGAATTGTTTGTGGATGGTATCGGTCCAAATGATGGGAGTGGTGAGGGGATTTAAGCACCGATTCCAGCATCGTGAGGCAGTGATCTCAGTTGGGCAATACCCCAATAAATAACTCCTTGGGGTGGGCAGTATAACCAGTGCAAAACATATATAGGAAAATCCGAGAATCCGGCACTCTCACGATTTTGGTGGTGCCTGGTCGATGGAGCTCCAGTGAGTTTAAAGGGAGTTCAAGGAAAGGGATTAAAGGGAATTAACAAATGGGACCATTGTGAGTTTAAAGGGAGCGTGAGAATGTGGCCCCAATGGGATTAAAGGGAGTGTTGTAATGGGGCCCTGTGAGTTTAAAGGGAGTGTTGTAATGGGGCCCCATGAGTTTAAAGGGAGTGTGGTAATGGGGCCCATTGAGTTTAAAGGGAGTGTGGTAATGGGGCCCCGTGAGTTTAAAGGGAGTGTGGTAATGGGGTCCCGTGAGTTTAAAGGGAGTGTGGTAATGGGGCCCCGTGAGTTTAAAGAGTGTGGTATTAAGGCCCCGTGAATTAAAGGGAGTGTGGTAATGGGGGCTCTCATGCTATTAAAGGGTGCGGGATGGGCCCCAGTGGGATAAAAGGATGTGGGAATTGGGCCCCGCGAGGTTAAATGGAATGTGGGAATGTGGCTCCTGTCACCGCCATTGTACAGAGGCGGGTTTTGAAGGTCAGGTGTAAAATGTAGCAAATAAGGTGTGCATTTGGCATGGTTGCCATTCGTTGTCGGGATGGCATTTTATCAACGACGGAAAACAAAGCAAGTTTTGGCAGCAGGCTTTCAGGATGTTTTATTATTTAAAACCAAAGGCCCATGAGAGTAATTGTCCAAGCAGAATGGAGCAGAAATAAAGTATAGGAGCAGAATTGGGCATTTGGCCCATCGAGTCTGCTCTGCCATTTGATCATAGCTGATCTATTTTTCCCTCTCAACCCCATTCTCTTGCCTTGTCCCCATAACCTTTGACTTCTCCTGCCTTCTCCCCATAACGCCCATACTAATCAAGAACCTATCAATCTCGGCTTTAAAGATACTCAAATTACTTGGCCTCCACAGCCGTCTGTGGCAATTAATTCCACAGATTCATCAGTCACCATCTGGCTAAATTGCTCCTCATCTCCATTTTAAAGGTACGTCCTGTTATTCTGAGGCTCTGCCCTCTGGTCCCAAACTCTCCCACTACTGGAAACATCCTCTCCACATTCACTCCATCTAGGGCTTTCATTACTCAATAGATTTTAATGAGACCCCCCCCCCCTCATCCTTCGAAACTCCAGTAGGTACAGACACAGAGCCATCAAATGCTCATCTTACATTAACCCAATCTCTGGGATAATGCTCATAAACCTCTTCTGGACCCTCTCCAATGTCAGCACATCCTTCCTCAGATATGGGGCCCAAAATTGCTCACAATATTCCAAATGTGGCCTGGTACCAGCATCTTATAAAGCATCAGCATTACATTCTTGCTTTTATATTCTATTCCTCTTGAAATGATTGCTAACATTGTACTGGCCTTCAATACTGCCGACTTGACCTGCAAATTAACCTTCCGGGAATCCCACACCAGCACTCCCATGTCCCTTTGCACGTCCGATTTCTGAATCCTCTACGCCTTTATTCCTATGACCAAAGTGCATGGCAGCACATTTGGCTGCTCATTGCTACTTCATTACCCACTTTTTCAATCTGTCCAAGTCCTTCTGCAGACTGCATGCTTCCTCAACATTACCTGCCCCTCCACATACCTTCGTATCATCCGCAAACTTGGCCCCAGAGCCATCAATCCCATCATCCAAATCATTAAAACTTCATGTGAATAGTAGCAGACCCAACATTGATCCCAGCGGAAAACCAGAAGAGACCCTCTTTATTCCCACTCTTTGCCTTCTGCCAGCCAGCCAACCTGCTAAACATGGTAATACCTTGCCTCTAATACCATCGGCTCCTATCTTGTTTAGCAGCCTCGTGTGCAGCACCTTCTCAAAGGCCTTCTGAAAATTCAAGTTGACAACATCCCCTGACTCGACTTTATCCTGCTTTTTCTTCCTCATAAGAATTCCAACAGATTTATCAGGCAAGATTTCCCCTCAACAAAACCATGCAGACTAGCCTATTTTGTCATGTACTTTCAAATACCCCGAAACCTCATAATTAATAATGGACTCTAAAATTTCCCAACCAATAGGTCACACTAACCGGCCTATAATTTTCTCTTTTTTTTTTGCCTTGCTTCCTTCTTACATAGTGGAGTTACATTAGCGATTTTCCAGTCCTCTGGATCCATTCTGGTGATTTTTGAAAAATCACTACTACTGCCTCCACAATCTCAACAGCTGCCTCCTTCAGAAATCTAGGGTGGAGTCCAGCTGATCCAGGCGACATCCGCCTTCATACCTTCAGCTTCTCACGCACTTTCAAAAGGTGTGTCATCTCACAAAACAAAGGTTTCATAAAGAATGGATCAACGCCAGGCATGACCTCATCTCTGAATCCTGTGGAGTGAACATCTGTTGGCTGCCAGCAAGACCATAGAACATAGAATGGTTCAGAACAGGCCATTCAGCCCACAATGTCCATGCCGACGGCAAGTTAAATTAATCTCCTCTGCCGGAAGTGATCCATATCCCCTCCATTCCCTGCAAATCCATGTGTCTATCTAAAAGCCTCATGAACACCACTATCGAATCTACCTCCACCACCAACACTTGGCAGCATGTTTTAGGCACCCACCACTCTATGGAAAAAAAACATGTGTCAGACTTCAGAGCACTTTCACATCAGCAACATCTGGAAGTGGACAGATGTTACTAACAAAAACTGAAGCTAGGAGAAAAGGGAGAGGCGGGCACTGCTGGTGAATTTGCCCAGGCTGGTGTTTTGGAGGGCACAGCAGGCTACACAGATCAGGTCCTTTGTTGAGCAGAGAGCTGGGGTTCACTCACTGGCTCAGGCACCAGTCTGTGCGGTTTCATCTTCTCTTTGCATCCTACACACAGCCGACTTGCCCACGCATCAAACACTATTGGTCCTTCCTGCATTTCATTGAGAAGATTGTCAAGATTGAGAAGATAGGGCTCTTAGGGCTAGCGGAATCAAGGGGTGTGGGGAGAAGGCAGGAACAGGGTACTGATTGTGGGTGGTCAGCCATGATCACTTTGAATGGCAGTGTTGGCTCAAAGGGCCAAATGGCCTACACTCCTGCACCTATTGTCTTTGTATCTATGTATCTCTGTAACAACTGAATCTCATGCACTGTTCCCTGAAGCAGAATCTGGTACATATGCCCTCTTCTCACTGCCACCATCGGGCAGGAGATACAGAAGCCTGAAGTCTCACAGCACCAGGTTCAGAATCAGCTACTTTCCTACAACTATCAGTTTCTTGAACTGACTTACACGACCCTAATCCTACCTCGGCAACAGAACACTACAAAACACTGGCATCTGAAAAAGGGTCCTGACCCAAAACATTGCCAATACATGTCCTCCAGAGATGCTGCCTGTCCCGCTGAACTATTCCAGCACTCTGAGTCATCTTTTGTAAATCAGCATTTATATTTCCTTGTTTCTACATTACACTGCCGGGTTACTCTGTCACTTTATGTTTTGCACAAGACTCCGGCACCCGCAGTCCCCATGTTCCTGACCACTGAGGACCACCTCTTGCACAACCATGGACTTGTTTTCTCATTGTGTTTTGCACTAATGTCAATTTTTTTATCTAAATTTTTTTTTCCTGCATTCTTTCTCTTTTCACTGTCTTGTAGAATGTATGTGTGATTTATGCAAAGTTTATGTTTTTGTGCGCTATCTGAGTCTGGATGCCTAAGCTGCTGCTGGAAGCAAGATTTTCAATGCACCTGTACCTCACTGCACTGACATGACAATAATCTCAACTTGACTTGACTTGAGATGTGATGGAAGCAAGTACTCTCATAACACAGTGTTGCAGCTGGTAGAGCTGCCGTCTCACAGCACCACAGACCCAGATTCAATCCTGACCTCAGTTTGAACGTTTTCTCTGTGACCGCATGGGATTGTTCTGGGTACTCCGGTTTTCTCCCAAAATTCCACGGATGTGTGTGTTTTTAGGTTAATTGGCCTCTAAATTGCCCCTGATGTGTAGGGAGTAGATGAGAAAGTGGTTTGAAGGTCCTGTGTGATTGATGATAGGCATGGACTCATTAGCCGAAGGGCCTGTTTCTATGCTGTATATCTTTCAATCAATCAAACATTTACGAAGTGTAGGAAAATAACTGCAGATGCTGATATAAATCAAAGTGGTTTGAAGGTCCTGTGTGACTGATGATAGGCGTGGACTCATTAGCAGAAGGGCCTGTTTCTATGCGGTATATCTTTCAATCAATCAAACATTTAAGAAGTGTAGGAAAATAACTACAGATGCTGGTAGAAATCGAAGGTATCACAAAATGCTGGAATAACTCAACGGTCAGGCAGCATCACAGGAGAGAAGGAATGGGCGATGTTTCGGGTCGAGATGGGCCCTTTCAGTTTGAAGAAGGGTCTCGACCCGAAACTTCACCCATTCCTTCTCTCCTGAGATGCTGCCTGACCCGCTGAGTTACTCCAGCATTTTGTGATACAAACATTTAAGAAGCATCTGGCCAAACTCATAATCACCAAGACATTAAAAACTACTGATCAAGCGTTGGTAAATGAAATTCATATGGATGGGTACTTGATAGTTGATTATGGACGTGGTGCTGAAGGGCCTGCTCTTCTGTTGTTTGATTGTGATTCTATTTCCAGCATCTGTAGATTTTTGTTTTCCAAACACCTTCAACAATGGATTGCTGTAATTCCTGTCTGCTGGTGTGTGTCCGACAGCCAGTTCATTCCCAGCTTCCTCTCTCCCTCCTTTCATGAATGACAATTACTTTCCAACTTCCCAATCCACAGGAGCCATTGGAACATAGAAAAGTACAGCACAGGAACAGGCCCTTCAGCCCACAATGTCTGTGCTGAACATGATGCTAAGTTAAACTAATCTCCTCTGCCTGAACATGATCCATATCCCTTCCAAATTCCATAATTCTGAATCTTTGAAGCCACCTTTTTAAAAGTCAAGGACATAGGCTATCTGGTCCAGAGGAGTATGGGATGTTAGTCCCATTAGTTTGTCGAGTTCTTTAAAAAAAATAATTCCTAAGATTTGGGGGCCACTGCAGCGACCAGCCTTTAAAGCTTGTCCCTTTTGTCTTTGAGAAGGAGTCTTTGAGTCCCTCAACCGCATGAGGTACTGGGCCCTTGATTCCTTCTATCTCCACTCTGAGCACAGAGGGAAAGTAGTTGTTTAAAGTCACCCCAAGGTAATTCCTCTGCCTTGAAAAGACAACATTTCCTTCCGCTTTCTTTGTCGACACCTACTTCAGCTTTTAGTTTGTCTATGAACATCCTGATAGTGTAGTATCATTCCATTCCTTCTGTGTTGATTTCTTCACCATCCTCCAGGTTAAACCCTCAAAATAGTATTACGGTTATCAGTTTAATGATCATTTTTGATTATTATAAATTATCAATGTGTATTGTGTTTACAGGCCTGTAATGTTGCAGCAAGTAAGAATTGCATTGTTCTGTTTTGGGACATATAACAATATAATATTGCACTCTCGTAGCACATATGACAATTAATCACTCTTCACTTGACTCTCCTCATGCCCAGACTGACGATTCACATCAGCAATGGTGAAGACTTCCTTTAATCGAACAGTACCAGTAACCTCTCCCCTGGCCACAACTCCTGTGGGGTCCCTATTGCTTGAGGGGGGGAAACCCAACTCTGTCCTCAAGGGCGAGTAGGAACAGGCTCCATAGTGACCCCAAAACATGTGAATGAATGAAAGCATTTTAAAAACATAATCAGCCTAGCTTGTGCGTGGGTCGGCGGTAAACTGGCTGCCGTTCCTCAAACCTCAGCCTCGGAAGTGAGTGTGACTACGAATGCAAAACCAGCACTTCCTCAGTGTGAAGGGGGCGATGCTTCATCACTACAACCGCAGCACAGTCTAGTGTCTGATTGTCTGTGGCAGTGCAAAACTAACAGTGATTGGAACTGAAGGCAGCAAGGGGAGAAATTTAACCAAACACCTCAAACTAATCTCTAAATCCAAAAAAAAATCTAAATCTAATGAAGGTGGCGTTTTACCAGGTTATCAGAAAAAGCTTGCCTGACCCACTGCTGGTAACCAACCCAACTGGTAGCAGTCTGACGAAAGGTCTCGATCCGAAACGTCACCTATTCCTTTTCTCCAGAGACGCTGCCTGACCCGCTGAGTTACTCGAGCATTTTGTTTCTATCTCCATTGCTGGTAACCCACATTTGCTTCCTCCCTAGAGGTGGATACACACTCACTACTGCTTCACTCATTCCTGGACGTGGGCAGCATTTATTGCCTATCCCTTGCTGTCCTTGATAAAGTGCTAGTGTGCTGCCGCCTTTAACTACTGGTTGTAAGTTTACTACAATATACACTGATCAGCCAAAACATTATGACCACTGACAGGTGAAGTGAATAACATTGATTATCTTGTTACAATGGCACCTCTCAAGGGGTGGGGTATATTAGGCAGCAAGTGAACAGTTAGTTCTTGACGTTGGTGTGTTGGATGCAGGAGAAATGGGCATGAGTAAAGACCTGAGCTACTTTGACAAGGGTCAAATTGTTGCCAGACGACTGCAGACAACAACGTAATTGGTGGAGTTGTGGACGGTGAGGACGATTGTCAAAATATACAGCAGGATGTAGATCGGCTACAGAAATAGATGGAGAAATGGCAGATGGAGTAACTGACCCAAGCAACTGTGAGGTGTTCCATTTCGGGAGATTAAGTATAAGGGGAAAGTATACGGTTAATGGTAAGATCCTTAACAGCATTGAAGTACAGAGGTATCTTGGGGTCCCTGTCCATAGCTCCCTGAAAGTGGAAACACTGTAGTGTCATTGGTCAGGGCATTGAGTAAGAGTCATGTAGTCATGTTGCAGTTTTAGAGGACCTTAGTTAAGCCTCATTTGGAGTATAATGGTCACCCCATTACAGGAAGGATGTGGAGGCTTTGGAGTGGGTGCAGAAAAGATTTACCAGGATGATGTCTGAATTAGAGGGTGTTAGCTGGAAGAAGAGGTTGGTCAAACTTGGATTGTTTTCTCTGTAGTGGCAGAGACTGAGGGGGAGACCTGATAGAAGTATATAACATTATGAGAAGCATAGACAATAGACAATAGAAAATAGGTGCAGGAGAAGGCCATTCGGCCCTTCGAGCCAGCACCGCCATTCAATGTGATCATGGCTGATCATTCTCAATCAGTACCCCGTTCCTGCCTTCTCCCCATACCCCCTGACTCCGCTATCCTTAAGAGCTCTATCTAGCTCTCTCTTGAATGTATTCAGAGAATTGGCCTCCACTGCCCTCTGAGGCAGAGAATTCCACAGATTCACAACTCTGACTAAAAAAGTTTTTCCTCATCTCTGTTCTAAATGGCCTGCCCCTTATTCTTAAACTGTGGCCCCTGGTTCTGGACTCCCCCAACATTGGGAACATGTTTCCTGCCTCTAACGTGTCCAACCCCTTAATAATTTTATACGTTTCGATAAGATCCCCTCTCATCCTTCTACATAGACAGGGTAACTGTCAGAACCTTTTTCTCAGGGTAAATATGTCAAAGACTAGAGGGCATAGCTTTAAAGTGAAGAGGGGCCAAATTTAAAGGAGATGCGCGGGGCTTTTTTTTTTTACACAGAATGTTGAGTACCTGAAATGCGCCGCCAGTAGTTGAGGCAGAGACAATAGTGGCATTGAAGAGGCTTTTAGACAGACATATGGATATGCAGGAAATGGAGGGATAGGGATCACATGCAGCCAGGGGCGATTAGTTTAACCTGCCATTATGAACGACACGGGCATTGGTGGTCTAAGGGGCTGTTCCTGTGCTGTACTGTTGGCTGTTCTCAACGAGTCGTAGTTACACAGCATGTCTACCAGAGCTGGGCCCATTTGCCTGCCTTTCTTCAGTAACCCTCTGAACTGTTCCTATCTAAATGCCTTTTAAATGTTGTAATTGTGCCCATCTCTATTTTTGGAACCTTATTTCATATACCCACACTGCTTTGTGTGAAAATATTGCCCTTTAAGTCCCTTTTAATCTTTCGACTCTCACCTTTAACCTATGCCCTCTAATCCTAGACTCCCCTACCCTGGGAAAAGATCGTAACCATTCACCTTATCTACGCCCCTTACGATTCTACCTGGCTGACACTGCGTTGGACGAACAGACCCTTTGACCCACACAGTTCGTACCGGATACGGATGCCAAGTTAAACTAATCTTCTCTGCCTGCACATGATCCATATCGCTTCATTTCCTGCATACTCAAATGCCTATCTAAACACCTTTAAAATGCCATTTTTGAACTACTTCCACCTGTATCCAAGGCAGAATGTTCAGGCACCCACCATCCTTTGTGTAAAAATACTTGCCCCACACATCTCCTTTAAGCTTTGTCCCTCTGCCCTCTTGTCTTTGACATTTCCACCTCATCGTTTTCGGTTTTTTTTCCTTTTTGGTAAGGTTTGACTTCTGAGCAAGTCCCTCACCCTCACCAGGAGCAAGACTTTACACCAAGAAACTTAATCTGACAGTATCTGCCCTTTACCTGCTGCATTATGGTCTCACCATGTCAGAGATATCCCCTTTGTTCTACTCATCTCCCCCACCTTCTCTACCTGAAACTAATGTATTTTCTCTCTTTCCCAGCTATGATGAAGGGTGCTAGAACTAAAATGTTAAGTAATTCTTTCTCCAGAGATATTTCTTGACTGCTGTGGCTTTTATTGCAAATGTCCAGTATTGTCACATGTACAATAATTTGTTCAATCAAATCAGATAATGCCAGTATAAATGTATGTATCACAGGTAGAGTGAAGAGAAAAATACCAAAGTCCACAATATATAGATTCTGGAAATAATGCTAGATTTACCGGTGGTACAGGGATTTAAAAGAGTAGGGTGATTGCATTGGATGACAGTCAATCCTCTTCTGCGACTACCATGCAAAGAGTCTAGCAATCTAGGAGGGGGAAACAATCCCGACTTCTACAGTCTCCCCATGTGAGGAAATCTAAAAAAAAATAATGTTTTTTTCTCCCTGCCAGAGATGTACTGAGAAGTTGACTTCAACTTGCCCTTGCAGGAGGCAGTTCCCCCTTTCCACTCTTCAAGGGGTTTACATGAACCACTGGGTAAAGGCAGAATTAAAATGAAACCTACTTGGAAGCAAGAGACGGGCCATATTGTGAGCCTTGCTGTGGGAGGGGTAAGGCATGAGAGGGCCAGTACTGGGAGAGGGCCTTGCTGTGGGAGGGGTAAGGCATGAGAGGGCCAGTACTGGGAGAGGGCCTTGCTGTGGGAGGGGTAAGGCATGAGAGGGCCAGTACTGGGAGAGGGCCTTGTTGTGGGAGGGGTAAGGCATGAGAGGGCCAGTACTGGGAGAGGGCCTTGCTGTGGGAGGGGTAAGGCATGAGAGGGCCAGTACTGGGAGAGGGCCTTGCTGTGGGAGGGGTAAGGCATGAGAGGGCCAGTACTGGGAGAGGGCCTTGTTGTGGGAGGGGTAAGGCATGAGAGGGCCTTGCTGTGGGAGGGGTAAGGCATGAGAGGGCCAGTACTGGGAGAGGGCCTTGCTGTGGGAGGGGTAAGGCATGAGAGGGCCAGTACTGGGAGAGGGCCTTGCTGTGGGAGGGGTAAGGCATGAGAGGGCCAGTACTGGGAGAGGGCCTTGCTGTGGGAGGGGTAAGGCATGAGAGGGCCAGTACTGGGAGAGGGCCTTGCTGTGGGAGGGGTAAGGCATGAGAGGGCCAGTACTGGGAGAGGGCCTTGCTGTGGGAGGGGTAAGGCATGAGAGGGCCTTGCTGTGGGAGGGGTAAGGCATGAGAGGGCCAGTACTGGGAGAGGGCCTTGCTGTGGGAGGGGTAAGGCATGAGAGGGCCTTGCTGTGGGAGGGGTAAGGCATGAGAGGGCCAGTACTGGGAGAGGGCCTTGTTGTGGGAGGGGTAAGGCATGAGAGGGCCAGTACTGGGAGAGGGCCTTGTTGTGGGAGAAGTGGTGGAGGACTTCATGTTGGTGGGAGGTGCACCACCCCTTCCAACAGTTGGGCCTCCCTCACCGCCCCTCCCACGGCGCGGCGCTCTCTCATCATCCCTCCCACGGCGCGGCGCTCCCTCACCGCCCCTCCCACGGCGCGGCGCTCCCTCATCATCCCTCCCACAGCGCGGCGCTCCCTCACCGCCCCTCCCACGGCGCGGCGCTCCCTCATCATCCCTCCCACAGTGAGTGGGGCAACCCGCCGCCATTCCTGCACTAACGTCTGACTGATTGACTGATGCCATCTTGCTGAGAAATTACATTGGTGGCCTTTATTGAAAATACCACATGGGCAATGCTTGGGCGCTTGGGCGCTGTGTTCCAGAAGTGAAAAGCGTCTTAAATGGGTGAGGAGAATTCACCCGGGGGGGAGCATTATGAGGAATGCAATCTTTGATGAAGAGTTCGCAGTATCTACGTGTACATGCTGTGCTCTCTACGCCCACACGCTGCTGGCAACCGCACTATTTTCCAAGCGTGACTTGACACAGTGGCCTTCGCTTCTCTTTGTGTCTGCGCTCCGCTGCGCCGAAGTACATGGCGGACGGTTCGGGCGAGGCACCGAGGGCGCGGTGCCCGGCACTATGTGCTTTGTGCCTTTTCGAGGGCGGTGGAAGAAAGCTCGCCCGGTATCCTTCCGCCGCACTCTTTCCCTTCGTTACGCATGTGCGCGCCCACAACGAAGCAGGGACTGTGGGAAAAAAGTGCGCTAGCCTCATCACCGTCGGCGCTGGGCTGGTGAGGCGCAAGCGCCCGGCAGACCCGGCCCGGAACTACACTCTGTCGTCCGCCATTTTGGCAGCTGCTCGGCGGCGGGTGCGAGGCTGGTGTGTCCTGAGCACGGCGCTCGTTCATCGGTGTCTCTTTCTCCTCACACCATCTTCCTCCCACGAATAAAGCAGCGTAGAGCATCCGTTAACTTTATTTTTTTTAGCGTCTTGAAAAAAATAAAACTCGGCCAGCCCCCTTCCCGGTAGATAGAGAGAAAGCCCTCCCCCCCGTCGAGCGCCTCAGCTTCCCCCCCGCCGGAGAAGATGGATGACCGCGAGGATCTGGTCTACCAAGCCAAGCTGGCCGAGCAGGCTGAGCGCTATGACGGTGAGTGGATAGTGGGGAGGGAAGGGGGTGATGTTTTAGGGCGGGGGTGCCGGGGTGTCTCGCATCCCGGCGGGGTTTAGCCCGCTCCCCGCCCACGGCTACCGGCTCCATACAACTGCACAAAATGGCGGCCGGCGGCGGCTCGGAGCCCGCGCTCCCTCCACACCCCTTCCCCATTCTTCCTCCTTCCCCCACCCCTGCTCCCCACCTTCCCCTCGCCATGGACACGTGTACGTCGTGGGGTGGGAGGCTGATCCCTAATCCGCACCCTCTCTCCACCCTGTTTCCCCACTCCGCACCGACCCCTCCCTTTCTCGGCATGGCGCGGTGCCTCCGCCGCAGGCTCCCCTCCTCTTTACTTTTCCCTGCATTTTCCTTCCTAGCCGTTTCCTCTTTAATTTAAATGCATTTTCTCAGGGATATTTTTGCCAGCCCCACCATCAAACCGGTTCGACCAGATCCCCCATTCCCTGCCCAGAATGGCGATGAATCGTTTCCTGCATTCATGGAGGGGTCAATGAGAGGGGGCAGGGTCGTTCCCCCCTCCCCCGTGTCGTACTTATTTTAAAGGATTTTAATGGTATTTGTCCCCATTCAGACCCTCGAAGAAAGCTAATTACAAATTGTTTAAATGTATTTTACATAGAATTTTAAAAATACCCCTTTTAATATATTATGGCTTTGAATAATTGCACAATAGGATTTTTTCCTCTGCCGTGGCGGAAGTTGCATGTCACCCTTGGCGCACACATGCCGAGGAATAAGGCCAAGCAGTTTTTAAAAGTCCAATAACATGCTGTTTTTACTTATTCTTTTTCACTCATTTGGCTTGTCCTATTGAATTGATTAAAAAACAAACCAGTGAATGCTTTTTGGGATAATTGTTTTTCTATTTTTAAGTATTAGTCTGGGTTCTGTGATCATAGTCATGGCAATGTGTAGCTTTGGAGTTGAATAGTGATGAAATGCAAAAAAAACTATTAAAATACATCTTGCTTAAACCAAACAGCTCATCTGTTGAATTGTTAATTGAGACAAACAGTTTTAAAATCAGTTCCTTCAGCTATACAATCAAATCAAGCATTGTTAATGTTTAGCAATGTCATGCCTCTGTGGCAGTGTATTCATTTCATTGTCTCTATACTAATGCCCAATTACTTTTTGAAGGCTGGGAAGCTATTCATGTTTTACAGTTATAAGGAGATTAATGACATTACACCTGTATTCAGATTTCACCCTGTATCATGTATTATCCAAAAACCATTGGGGGCTTTTATTTTAACATGGTTGTACCTTGTGTATGTCAAAAGTGAGGCACTCTTGGTGCATTTTATTTTTACATTCAGAAAGCTGACAGGCTGGGCGAGATCTTGCAGTTTTGATTCAAGGTTGTTGAGTTCTGATGAAGTCAAGTATTTAGGCCATTAAAAGGGTTTGTGGTAATCTTGCATCTATCACTTAATTCAGCCATCATCATTGAACGATTTTTTTTTGCCAATTCTACACTTAAGTACAATTGTACAGTGATTCCTGCTAGTGCTGCTATTATGCGGGTGTGTAGGTGGCATAAGCAGAGAGCATAATGCATCTATCCAACCACTGGCTCCCAGGCAGCATGTGATACAATGGTTTGGCCACAGAATTGGTTTGAGATTCTTTGTGGATGAAGATACCCGAATGGTTGCTCCATGCCATCAGATACCCGAATGGTTGCTCCATGCCAGGCTAATAAGATTGTCGTCTTACAGACGTGATTACATTGAACATTGTAGTTTAAAAAAATCTTAATTTACATATGATTTAATCGAGGCCTGTGACGAGAAGGAGTGGTATCTTTTTTCAGAAACACTCATTTGTATGTTAAAAATACTTAACCTGGTGGTGTTATGGCATTTCATCTGCAGAGATCACGTGCTGATTCCAACTGCTCTGAAACTAATAAAAAGCTGTTAACAATATTTATTTAATTTGAACAACGACATGAAATGATGGGCAGGTGAGACGAGAATAATTCATATTTGCAACAAATAAAGTTTCATTTGTAAACAAGTCTCCCATGTGTTATTTTTAAATTAATATGTGCATTACGTAGACGCATTTATCTTAAATCGTTTAATATTGGAAAATAATGGCTCCTTTTAATGGGCTACATGGAACTGGATAATTTGGGGAAAGACAATGAATTCTTTGATCTGATTAACTGATATTAGTTGTCCCACCAGCCAATTTTAATTCAACCATCTGCAGTTTAATTGTAGCGGAATTTCTTGTCTCCTAAACTGGTTCAAAGTTCAGAATTTTAGTTTGCATGGACTCTAGTCTTTCTGGTATTATCATGTACTGAGATATAGTGGAAAATTTATTTTTGTGCGATCCAGGAAATTCTTACCATAAACGAGTGCAATCCTACAATAGATAAGTACAACAATGTACTAAGAGAAAATGAAGAATATAGTGTCATGGCCGCAGAGAAAGTACAAATGAAGTGCAAAAGGCTGCAACATGGTAGATTAGAACATTGGGAATACGTCCCCCAAGCATTGTGTTGCATTCACGAGTCTGATAACAGTGGAGGAAGAAGCTGTTTTTGAATCTGGTGGTACAAGCTAACAAGGTTTAGTATCTTCTGCCCAAAGGAACGAGAGACAATGTACGGTGTGAGTAACCCTTGATTATGTTGGCTGCTTTTTGAAAAGTAGTGTGAAGTGTAGTGGAAGTCTAGAGGGGGAGGGGGTAGTTTGTGTGATAGACTGAGCTGCATTCACAACTGAGATTTCTTGCTGTCTTGGTCAGCACTGTTGCCGTACCAAGCTCTGATGCATCCCAACAGATTGCTTTCTATGATGCTGTAGAAATTTGTTAGTTATTGGGGACATGCTGAATTTCCATAATTTGAGGCAGTAGAGACATGGTTCTGGAATTTGACCCATTTGCTTCCTCCATTATTTTTTATTTTGATTGTATACCATGGCATGTACAGTACCTCCATCCTTGCCCATTTAGTGGGCATGAAATAGTGGCTCGTGAGATTGAAAATGCCACAAGATCTGTGACTAAGACATCCTTGGCATCTGCCTGCCAGTTATGTGGGTGGGACTTCTGCACTTTCATTCCAGTCATTAAATCAGCCAGGATTTGATTGTACCTTTAAGTAGTAGAACATCTTAAATTTAGATACTTTACCAGGTATTATCATATCATATCATATAGATACAGCCGGAAACAGGCCAGCAACCAGACCGTGTCAGTATATTGATCAAATGGCCTAATCTTGTTAATTTGCCAGTGAGAGCGGCAAATAATAATGTGAATTGGAAATCCACATTGCCAGAGGGCCATTTGTGGCTGCCCTATTACTGTTGTAACTCGGATCAGGTAATTACCAACATGCTAAAAATGCAATTGGGGTCTATTGTGTGGTCCTTAAAGAACAAATACATTTATTTTATACCATGTGGTAATATATCCTCATAACATCCTAAGGGACCATACAATCAGTGTTGTGAGGTCTCTTATTAATGTAGGTAAGCGGGGCAGTCCTACTTGCATAACATGCTCTGCACTAACAAAAGTGACCAGTTCCTAATTTTGATGTTTGTTATGGCAGAGATGTATGGATTGGCGCTTATGTGACTCTGTTTTAACCAGGTGGAGCCTTGGATCCCACATCTGTACTGCATTAGTACTGTTTGCCCAGAATTGATGCTGAAGTCTGCAGGGGTGTGTAGATGTGACAAGATAACCGATGTTTAGTTCCGCCCAGCATGACCAGGTTTGCCATCAGGGAAGCTAAAAAGCTTCAGTTTTAATGAAAATTGGCAATATGTAGATTAACTACCAAGCTGCAGTAGCGATTAATGTTGATGTTTCTATATCCTGAGAGGACAAATGTATTCTCAGTTGGGATGAGTTTATGAGTACTTTGGGAGATTTGAGAATTTCTAGCACTTAATTATAAATGTGGTAGTTATGTAAATGATCCCTGCTATTCCTTAGTTGAAGTAGCTTGTAGTGGAATTTGTTCCTGAATTACAGCCAAAACGGTACACGATAGCGTGACAATTTTAGGCCCACCTTACTCACTGTCGTCCCTTTGGTGCTAATGGAAGAAGTTTCATTGAAATCGGTGTTATATATTTAAAGTTATTCACATTTTAAAGTTTAAATCTATCTCCTTAGGAGGGACGAGGGAGGATAAGGGGGGTTGAGGGGGATGGAGTGGGTGGGGGGAGGGTAAGGGAGGGAGGGGGGAGGAGAGGGTGCTGCTTCAATGCAGGAGAGGTTTGGGCCCAATGGGTCCACTTGGTCTATTGATTATAAAAGATAGGCACTAAGTGCTGGAGTAACTCAGCGGGTCTGGCAGCATCTCTGAAGAAAAAGGATGGGTGACTTTTCGGGTTGGGACACTTTTTTGGACTCCTGACTGAAATGTTGCCCATCCTTTTTTTTCCAGAGATGCTGCCTAGCCAGCTAAGTTACTCCAGCACTTTGTCTATGTTTGTTATAAACCAGCACCCGCAGTTCCTTGTTTCTGCATTGATTATGAAATATTGGCTTCAGTGCAGAGACAAATTAAAGTAAGAATAGGGCATCGCATACTGTTTTAAGTAGAAGCTTGATGATATAGTCAAGTCTTCAGATTTTAAGTACACAATGGACATTGATATGTACCAGAAATGATTGGGTCATGTCCTCTAATGTGTGTTCCACCATGCTATGTTTTATTTTTGAAGCTTAATGCTGGGCATTATGTTTGAACGCACTGAAAAAAATTGGACAATGGTGATTGACTCTTGGTTTTAAGGAGGATTTTTGAGGATAGATTAAGCTAGACAGAAAATAAAGCAATAAACACCGTGAAGGAGCATGAATTTCAGACAATCATAAAAGGTAAAGCGAACTGTCAGGGTGAGATACATTAGGGACAGGTGAAGGAAGACGATGGATTATTGTTGAGACATCTTTCAGAAAATAATTCTGTAATTTGTGGAAAAACTGGAAAGTATTCTGAAAGCTAAAAAACAGTAGGTAATTATCAAACCAATTACTGTGTTGATGCAGAGGGACCATGGATTGGGAGAGAGCAAAGCCATGTTCGACTAAATTCATTGCCAAATTAATGAAGTAACCAAGTAAATTGCAAGGTTGTACAGGGAACAGATTTGGAACATAAAATGTAGAGGAGTGTGTTCAAAGCTTGAGGTTTGGTATTTAGTCAATGATTTGACAGATCTAATTATGATTGGTTGTCATGGTAAACAGATGGCATAAAGGAGGTGGGTTATTGTTGGTAAAAGTTATACTACGAAAGACTGCCTGATATTTTATGGAGCCTTCGAATCGGAATTCTAGGAAGGACTAGACTAAGTGGACCTGTTGGATCCAAACCTCTCCTGAATTGGTGCAGCACCCCCGTCCCTCTCCCTCAATCCCCCCCACCCCTATCCCCTTCATCACCGCTCCTACCCTCCACCCCGCCCTCGGCCCAACTGTGGACCCGTTGCCGGGCGGGGAGTGCCCCCTTGGCTGTGGGTGCGCAAGGGGGGACAGGGAAAAGGCACTGACCTCTGCCCCATTTCTCCTGTGGGCCGGGCGTGGAGCTGAAGCCTCCAGCTCAGCGGGGATGGCCATCTTGTGAATTCTCTGCCGCCGCACTACACCGTGACGCATGCTGGGATGGGCGCCGGTCCTCCCTCTGGTCCTCCGGGCATTTTGTTTGTGTTCTGTATTCACCCCATTTCTAATGTCTGAAGAAGGGCCTCGACCCGAAACGTCACCATTCCTTCTATCCAGAGATACTGCCTGTCCCTTTATTCACAAAATGCTGGAGTAACTCAGCAGGTCAGGCAGCATCTCGGGAGAGAAGGAATGGGTGACGTTTCGGGTCGAGACCCTGCCTGTCCCGCTGAGTTACTCCAGCATTCTACCGCCCCGTTTCTAACGTTGGGTTACATATGTTGAACATGGCATTTTATAAACTTCATTTTCCAAAAGTGTTCAAAAAATCTGTAAATGCAGCACGTTAGGTAGTATCTGGGTGACGAAATAATGTTCATGTTCATAACCTTTCAGCAATTAATGTCTGAAATGAAATTTCGGGGGTGGGGGATAGACAATAGACAATAGGTGCAGGAGTAGGCCATTCAGCCCTTCGAGCCAGCACCGCCATTCAATGCGATCATGGCTGATCACTCTCAATCAGTACCCCGTTCCTGCCTTCTCCCCATACCCCCTCACTCCGCTATCCTTAAGAGCTCTATCCAGCTCTCTCTTGAAAGCATCCAACGAACTGGCCTCCACTGCCTTCTGAGGCAGAGAATTCCACACCTTCACCACTCTCTGACTGAAAAAGTTCTTCCTCATCTCAGTTCTAAATGGCCTACCCCTTATTCTTAAACAATGCAAAAGAAACACTCAGTTTTTATTTTTAGTCCCTCAATACCGTGGAGCATTATGCTTTGGCTATGATGTCACCATGTAGATTCAGTTGGTAGCCGAGTCCCTCTTTTGCCATGCCCTCTCCAGTCCGAGAACATATGAACAAACGTTACAGAACGCAGCATTGCCACATTTCTGCAAGGCATTTACTGTGAGGTGCTGCATTGTGGGCTCTTGCACTGGCTCCTTAAAATAATCCTTCAGTCTTTACTCCACTTCCGACATTGTGCTTTATCCCATTGCTCTCTTGAACTGCATGCTATCTTCCTATGAATCTCAGATCTCACCTACTTCCTTGATAACCACCCTTTCCTAAAATCTTTCCTAATACATGATTGTGCAATGCACAAGTCTAATGTTGGCCATAACTGTTAACTAATGGCAGTGGATCACTTTGTCATTGCTGATTAAATGGCTTAATGTGAGAGAAATATCCTGAAGGCACACTTCTCCGCTTATAACATGGGATTCGATGGGAATAGCGATGGTACGGAAAATGTGACAGATTGTTTTCTAGGAATGCATCTCCGTAAGGTGTGGATCTCCTCTATGTCTTTGCTTGTTCTGGGTTGCTTTCTTGCACACTGATCTCCATCAAAGTACCAAAATAAATTAAAGGTTTTTTTAAATTGCATGGAAGAACTTTTAAGGTGAAAGGTGATGATTTTTATTATAAGTTTGCTTCCCCGGACGCCAAAAGAAAACCCTGCTTGCTTATTTTGGTATGTGGGGTTGTTTTTGTTGGAAATATTTATTTCAAGGTTAATTTTCCCCCTTTTAAAAGATGATGAATGGGAATCCTTTTGGGGTAAGAGGATGATGCTCAATACAGTCAGGGAGAAAGTGTTCAATATCATATGATCTTTGCCTGTAATGGAGCAGGTTTTAATGAACTAGTGGAGGAGAATTTTATGGTAAAAGTATGGTAATGAGGAAAAATTGTTTGTAGAGATTAAGCATCGCAGGAGGTCTTATATATGTAGCGTCCATATAGTGACGATACTGTAGCACTAGTACGTCCGTATCACTCAATTCATGTAACAATTTTGAGAAGTTGCCTTTTAAAAAATTTGTTTATATAATGTGATGTTGCTTATTGTCATCTCTAAATGCTCCCTGAAATTCCTTGCTAAAAGATGTTCATTCTGTCTCAAGATTCTCCCAGCTGCATATGTAGACATGAATTGCATTGGCGGATCTGGAGTTTAGTCGTGGCAATGATGACAGATTTTTTTTTGAGCAAGTAAAAGATTTGGATATGGTTTTAACTATTCAGTAGCTCTATTTACAAATGAATTTCAATTTCAGATTTAATTATCTCCCCAGCTGCTCCAATGTGATTCAGACTTGGTTCAGTTATCCAAGCATACGGACATTTGTCTGCTAGTCTAACTACTACACATCTGCAGCTCCTCTTTCGCTATCTGTGGTAACGCACAAAGAAAGAATGTTCTGTTGTCAATTTACTGGTTGTCTTGCAGCCTGGATGGTGGGAAAGCTTTTTGAATGCTGCAATCATCATAGCTCAGCGTGACTGTGTCCTTTCCATATGAACTTCCTTCCGGTCGGTCTCTTACGAGGATTGGTATCCTGGCTGACATTTTATCCATTTCTTCGCTTCCTTTACTAAAGTAGAGAGGCTGATGCTAATTATCGTGGCTCTTCCTGCGCCTGGAAATTAGCAACAGAGCAAAATGCAAATAAATTCAATGATCAGGTGCTGTTGGTATGCGGATTAGATAATTTAAGAATCTAAGCAAGGGTTATAAATGAGAATAGTACTTTGGGAACCAGTCAGCTTCAAAACATATTTTCTTGGAGGATGTTTAGGAATGACTTTACCAAGAGTTGTTAAAGTGTAAAATACCATTCAATGTATCACTTAAGAGCAGAGAGAACTCTGGAGTTAAGGGCATCATATTTCAGAAGCAATTGCAGGCTGATTGGTTGCTAAAGTAATTTGTCAATTGGAGATATTGTTGCTGTTTTAAAACTCCCAGCTGTGGATGAATGCGTGATTGTGTATCGGAATGACTTTCAAAGCTTTAGTTAAAAATGATCCTGTTCAAAATGTGTCGGATGCATGGTGATGCTGTTTTCCGAACAGGTATTGCTTGTTAGGCAGTGTTGTGAGGATTTATCGTTTATAATTGCAGTTTGATTCCAGTAATGGTGTCAACATTTGAATTTAATTTGGAATTATTTTGAAATCTTCCACATGATATCTTTTTAAATGCTGCTGTAAGGTATGTGACTTGCAAAATTTGCATAATTTATTGCAATACAAATGTATTCTAAATATTGAGCCTTTTAAACCCATGGCCTCAAAAGCATATTCTTAGCCTTGGCTATGAGGTGTGCAAAAACCGACAACATGATGTCCATCCTTCCACCAAATCATGGGAACGTCCTTAATCTGGGATCACAGCTTTGTTTGCATCTGTTAGAAAGATTGCCTTTATCCCCAGTGAAACATAATTTCTTTGTCCCATTATAAGTAAAAGAGTCTCTACTGTTTTGGACATTTAGTTGTTAATCGTGAAACACAAATAAGTTGCATTCCTCGTAGCGCTCAGCTTATTTACTGAAATTCTCAACTGTACCACATGATCCTCAAGTAGTCAATTGATACCGCCAGCTGTTTATCTACTGCTCTTACTAATATTTTTGTGCGTCAAATTTCAAGAGGTTTACTTCCCTTTAGCAACTACTAATTATTCAAATTAACTGCCCCGACGTTATGACTAGTTTCTGGTTGTCAAGTGCATTTTGTTCGAACAGACCTCTCGTGACTACTCAATCAAACTCAAAGCCTGCTTAGCTTACTTTAATCTGATCTCTGCGGTTCTATCCATGACAGTTCAGATAATTTGGCTATGGTACTTTCTGATCTTTAATAAAGGGGGTTAAATAGTTTATTGTAAAGCTGGTAGGAGGAAGCTCTTTATAATTTAATGTTGAGGCTGGGATTGAGCAGATAGAACATTTACAGAAGTAGCTAAAGATTTTCTACTGTTAAAGACATTTCCTGAAAATTCTAACAACATTCTGCTTGGAGCTATCATTGTATTGTGAAAGCATTATTGACATATGTAATAAGATGTTTTAGATATTTCTAATTATCCTCTACTTTCCCAGGCTTCTCAGTAATATTCAATTTGCTACATTTTTGTGATGAACTTTAACAAAAAATAAACCATTAAACGAATTTCAAGGCACAATGCACAACAACTTCATTACGTGACCACCTTTTTGCAAATGTGCTGATTGTGAATGTTGTTTGGAATCTATTGAACATTTATGTATAAAGAGCAAATATATAGTTTAAGGAAATCCATTAATACCATAACAACATGGCACACAGTGGAAATCAGCTTTTCAGCTTTAACCCTTTTAACTGTGCAGTGACTGCTAAACATGCCTTTGCATTTGAAATGAATGTTCTATCATATGCAGGATCTCAGGTTGGAATGTTCAGTGATTTATTAATTTGATGCTTATTTTAAAGACACCGTAGCATTTCTATGGCTCCACTGTGATCCAGATTTCACTATTCCAATTTCTGTATTCAAGCTTCAGACGTGCCTTGAGTGAAAGTTGGCTTTAATACAGTCTTAAAATCCCTTTTTTTTGTGGGATTATCATGATGTGATGTCATAATTTACAGTCATCTAAAAGAAATGTCATTAAGTCTGTGATAGGATTCAAATCAAGTTGTTAGAAATGAGAAATGTTTATCCAGAAGTTCTGGTGATTTAAATCCATTTAAATTGGGTACACCACTTTGTTGCGCTGGACCAGGGGCCTCCAAACCTTTCAGCATGAGGGCCACATTATATATTTGGCACATTTTTGCGGACCGTAGGAAAAAATAAAGAAGTGTGAGTTTTATAAATTTAATGAACTAAAAATAAGTTTAGACTAGGTTACGTTAAATTAGATTAGGAAAGGTTAAACTAGGTTAGGTTAGATTAGTCCACATTAGGTTTATATAAACAACAAATAAATAATATTCAATTTTTTAAAAGAGCTTGAAATATTGGAGTATATATATACTGTAGGTATACAATTATTTATAAGACATAAAATACAGTGACCACCACTTGGGGGGGGGGGAGAGCGGGGAGGGTGTCAGAGGGTCCGGTGAAGGAGCGCTGCCACTTGCGGCTCCCTCCCTCCCTTCCACCCCTCCCTCTCTCCCCCTCCTCTCTCCCAGCGAGATCTGCTTCCCCGGCCCCATCTCCCTCTAACGCAGCGAAATAAGAACAAACACAAGTGTAGTTGTTGTTCAGAATCCCCGCATCCCTGCCTCCAGTCCCCGCGGCCTAAGAGCTTGCTGCAGGCCGGATAAAATCTCGTGGCTCGCCGGATGTGACCCGCGGGCCATAGTTTGGGGATCCCTGCGCTATACAAAGGATCCACACTGCTGTGGTTCTGTTTGTAAGAGTTGTTGAGTGCAACTACAAGATTAGTTTTTACATGGCAAGTAGATATTTAGAAACCATGTCAAAAGTACAACCATGTTGCAATGTCAAAAATGATCGCAATGTTAATCTGCATGTCAGGATTTGTTTTTAATTTTCTATGGGCTGCCTTTGTTTCTGTCAGAATTTCCATGACCATGCTTTCTTTAGGATTTCAATAAATTGCAATGCTTGAAATGTTGGAGATGTCATTAATAATTGTGGGGGGAAATTAGCAATTTTGGTACAAAAAATTGCTTGGGGGTAGGTTGGGTTTTATGATTTGCAGCAAAAAGATGGTGCTTGCAGCTGCTCTGTTTACTGTCTCCATTTACTGTTCCTTCAGTTATTAGCTGAGAAAGACTCCAGTAACGGTGACGTCACCAGTTTGAGTAGCCAATTGTATCCGACAGGCATAATCTTTTTCCAAAGTTGTAACAGGTTGAACAGCTAGTTAAAATCCACGTTCTCATCGATGATTTCAGAAATACCTTTCCAGTGTGCTGAAAATTCCTTGGAATTGAAAAAGATGGTCACATTTCAGAATTTCTATTTAACACCACATCTGTGCACAGAAGATTGCTCAAGACCATTTATGTTTTTAAGATGGAAGATTATGTACATAGTTTAAAGAAGGAGCCATGAGTGGCATTTTCTATTGACTGGCGTTAGATGTTGGATAGTAAGCTGTATCTTGGACGAAATGGACCTTAAACAAAACCAAAAAAATATGCAAAAAAAATGTTAAACTGATTTTTGTAAAATCTGAATTATTACCCACGTAATTTTGTCTAAATCTTTATTAATTCATCACTAAAATACCAACTCATTTGTTTCCAATTGTAGGGGCCTTGATTGATTTGATCTCCTAGCTCGGCAGATTATAAACTTAAATTTGCAGTTAAATAGCATATTTAAGCAATGTTATCTTCAGAACTAAGCATATTTGCATTCTGTTTGCCGTGGCTCTCTAAAGGGTTGGACTTTATTTGGAAACAAGGATTTACTGCTTGTGTTTCATTTGAGAACCGCTCCTTAACTTTACCAAATGAGTGGATGATATTTGTACTGAATTGCTTTGGCCATTTATTGCACATACTGTACCAGTGTTGGAGTTTGGAGATAAGAACTTAAAAACATGAATTTGCCTAAAATAGGCCTTTCCTCCATTGCACTTATGTAATAAACTAATTTGAAATATTCAGTTGAGTAGTTCTGCGATATTGCTATCTCCTGTAGTCGCTGTTATTTTGACCATTTTTTTATTTTACTTATTTCATGTATAATGGTTACCATATCCTTAAATTTAGTTTACTCTACTTGCATGAATCCTTTATTTTCTTTTTTTTTTAAACTGCATTAACAGCTCTACAAGTTTTGATCATTAATTGCTGGAAATTGAACTGGGTAGTTTAAGTCCCAGTAGTGGAAGCATGTACAAAGTAATGAATAAAACTATGCTGGGTTGAAAGTAATGATCAGGGATTACTTAATTTCAATTTTGCAGGTTACGTTTATTCTTGTATCTTTATTTGCCTTGCAGGTGGATTGAATTCTGTTTATTTTTATTCAATCTGGATAGACTTGGGCCTGTGTGCATGGCAATGTTCTGACATACGGGTAAAATTTGATTTACTCATCTAATCCAACTGCCCCAATGACGAGAGTATATGCTTCAAGACCAATTGGTATAGTCATTGAATCATATGGAGCAGAAACATGACCTTTGGTCCACCCATCCATGCCAAACAAGATGCCCATCTATGCTTGTTCAATTTCCCAACAAGTTTGACTCGTAAACTATTTAAACTTTTCCCTGTACTTAAATGCAATGTAGTCTGGTAATCAAATTGGTACGGTTGAGAATGCTTTATCATTCTCATTGGTTTGAAACTGGTCCGTTATGTATTAAATGAGCATTTACATGAGAGCATGAAATAAATCCTGATTTTCACTGCCAACAGGAGACTTGGTTGAATGTTAAAGGCTCAAACATTTGTGTTTGCTTGAACAAAAACAATGCTGGAATTGGAATTTATATGGCACTTTAAAGTGAGTGTCTGACTTTAGACACTGCAACTAGCTTAATAGATGTATTGTTGATGTGCATGTGAACATCGTCTAATCTCATCTAATATTCCTGATGTGGCCTCCTGTACATTGGCGAGACTAATTGCAGACTCGGCAACATTTGTGCTCGGTCTGCCATAGCCTGCTGGATCCCTGGGGTTGCTGACCATTTTAACTTTTGCATTCCCATACTGACCTTTCTGTCCTGGACCACTTCTATTTCCAGAGTGGGGCCACACATAGACTGGAGGAACAATTTGTACTGCGCTGGATAGCTTACAACCCAATGGTGTGAACTTAGAATTATCTAATTTTAATCAACGACAAACCCCTCCCACTCTCCCATCTCTCTCTGCTCACCCCCACCCCCTCATCCATATCAACCTATTACCTGCCCCTCCTCTCTTCCAGCTTCCCCTTTTCTCTTGCCCCCCCCCCCCCCCCCCAAGAGTCTCGGCCCAAAACATCGCTAACCTGGTTTGAATTAATCAAAGTAGCTGTAGGAAATTCAAGTTGTGTTTGGGAGCAAGATGTCACGTTCACTGTCCAGTTATCCCTCCCAACCTAGTTATTGTCTCGTGTCTGCTTAGAAGTTGCTTGGATGTGGTTCTAGGTGTGTGCCCTGAATATTAGTTACTTTGAAGTAGAGAGGGTTGCTCATTTTAGCATAGACTTTCCAATTTAAAAATGGATGGGTAGGGGGAAATTGCACAAGTCATATTTTAGAAAATGGTCGCCATCCCTAAAGAAATTAAATCTGTGGTAATAGATCAGTTAAGTTAGTTAGTTGAGTTAGATAGAGCTCTTAATGATAGCGGAGTCAGGGGGTATGGGGAGAGGGCAGGAACCGGGTACTGATTGTGAATGATCAGCCATGATCACATTGAATGGCGGTGCTGGCTCGAAGGGCCGAATGGCCTACTCCTGCACCTATTGTCTAAGTGATAGATTTTCATTTTGTGCTGACCTTTGCAGAATGTTTGTATTCTGAGACAAGTGAGCATCGGGCAAATAAATGGTTGGTTTTAACTGTCATTTCCTTCCTTTGTCTGAGCACTACCGTTTGTGCAAGAAATATTGGTAATGCCTACCTCCTGATTTTAGGGAATGTGGTGGGCAAAAAATGGTTTGTGTTAAGATCAGGGATGCAGTGAATTGTGGTAAGGGAAGTAAATAGCAAATCGTCAAGTGCAAAATAGGAGTTTAACATCCGAAACAGGATGAGGAAGTATACCAATTGACCCCTTGCGCTTGTTCTGCCAATCGGTAAGGTCACGGCTATGCATTCTTGGGCTCAGTGCTGTTTTTCTACACTTGATGTCCCTTGTTTGTCTTGTAGTTTAAATGTTTTCAATCATTGTCTTGAATATTTTAAATGATTTTGCCCTTTGTACTCTGTGCGAAGAAATTCCTCTACAACTTTAATTTAGGATTCCCTTATTCTGAGGTCATGGTCCTGGTTCCAGATAGCATTGGGAAGAAATTTACTTTGTTACTTTCCACAAGTCCAGGCCTAATTGTAGGATACATTGCCTGCAGTAGGATGGGTGAAAAGATGCCTTTCATGTTTCTTATTATACAAAGGAACATGATGTGAGAAATGGGACTTGAGGTAGCCTACCATACAGAAACTTGTGTAGGAAGGAACTGCAGATGCTGGTTTAAACCGAAGATCGACACAAAAGGCTGGAGTAACTCAGCAGGACAGGCAGCATCTCTGGAGAGAAGGAATGGGTGACGTTTCTAGTTGAGACGGTCTGTAGAAGGGTCTCGACCCGAAACATCACCCATTCCTTCTCTCCAGAGATGCTTTGTCCCATTGAGTTGCTCCAGCTTTTTGTGTCTATTGCCTTGTCCTAGCCAACCTTTTTGGTTATTTCCAAAAAACCTCAATTGGATTCATAAAACTATCTCCAACATACAAAATCATGCTGATTATCCCTGACCAGTCCCCTGTCTGTCCAAATGTTTTTATCTTATCCCTCAGAAACCTCTCCAGTAACTTACCTACCATCCATGTTAGGCTCACTGTCTATAGTTCCCAGGCACCGCCCTTCTTAAATAGTGACACAACATTCGATATCCTCCAGTCATCTGGCACCTTGCACGTGCCTTAACAATGATTCGTGTTTCCCACGTAGGGCTCCTGCAATTTCCTCTCGATCTTCCCACAGCATCCCCTGGCATATCTCATTAGGTCTGGGAGATTTATTTATCTTCATGTGCCATAGGACATCCAGCACCACCTCGAACATAATATGGACTATCTTCAGGACATCTCCATTAATCGTTCCAAGTTTCCTAGCCTTCATGTTTTTCTCCATAGTGAAAAGTGGTAGATTCAAAAAACATTCAGTCTGAATGTCATTACCATATTAACACACTAAACCCTTGCTTTAACTAACCCATTTATAGCGGATGTCCGTTTTAGGGAATGGACCTCTACACGCCACTCCCAGCTCACAAGCTTCAACAGCGAGTCCTTCACCCGCTGCACGCAGCTGTTGTTGCACCTCAGGTTGTAGCTCCAGGGAACAGTGCTTTCTTCAGGCCGCCACCACGGACGGGATGCGCTCGGTCACTGGGATTCCCTCCCCTCTCACCAGTGGCCGCCTCTTCCTGTTAGCTTTGTTAGCCTCTGCTGTCGCTTCCTCCCGTTGCTCTGTCCACTTGGACCCTTCCCCCTCTTCTGCTCCTCCCCTGTAGATGCCAACATACTCCACCTTGGAAGATGTCGGCGACTGCGGGGAAGCAGGAGGAGGTGGCGATGAAGTAGGGGAGGAAGCCCTATGGTGACTGAGTGCATTTTGTCTTTGGCAGCGGCCTGAAGAAAGCTGGCACCCACAGCTATGATGTGAGTCGTAATGACTTCCGCGTCAACTGGACCATGCAGTGGCTGATGAAGAAGGGCTTGTTGGTGCAGGCCAGCAGCAAGGGCACCTAGTTTTAAAATAAAACGACACAAAGTGCTGGGGTAAATCAGCAGACTGTATCAGTCTGAAGGGTCCCAGCATCACCTGTACATGTTCTCCAGAGATGCTGCCTGACCCACTGAGTTACTGAAGGATGGCACCAGATTAAACACAGGTGAATTACACTGTCTACACCATGAGGTTATCCCTTTCTGAGCTGACCTTCCTTGTTTGTGACAACTTCCTGTCTATTCGGGAATGAAACTTAAAGCTGCTGTACCAAAACTTCCAGCTGGTGCCAATAATGCATTTAAACCAAAATACAGTCCAGTACACTCCCCGCCTGGGGTCTCCCAGACCACACGCAAATCTCCCATTTAACCCCCAGAGTCCTCGGGACACAGGAGGAGGACCACTTCTGTGATTGGGCAGATGTAGAGCTTCTGGCCTCCATCCTTGAAGATTCAGACTTCCACTCTCCGAACCTTCCCATCCTGACTTGGAAAGGTCTTTGAGATGATTACCTTAGGCCACTCATTTCTTCTGGCCCGTTGTCCTTCAGGAGGACGATATCTCCTTCTTTAAGATTTTGCCTTGTGTCCAACCACTTGCGTCGGCATTGCAGAGTGACCAGATACTCCTGACGCCACCTGCTCCAAAAGGTTTCCGCTAGGCGCTGAACATGCTTCCACTCTTCTTTGAGAAGAACTCCTTTCCCAAAGTCATCAGGAGGAGGAAGGGGAATGCCTGTCTTCTGAGTTAAGAGTGTAGCTGGAGTCAGGATGAAAGGTGACTCCGGGTCCGAAGACACCGGGAAGAGGGGTCTTGCATTAATCACGGCTGTGACCTCTGCCATAAATGTCGTTAAGACTTCATGTGTGAGGCGGGCTGCTCCATTCTGGAGGAGCATGTAGTCGATGATTCGCCGGGCGATACCGATCATCTGCTGCCACGCACCACCCATGTGGGAGGAATGGGGCGGATTGAATACCCATATACCCTTCTGATCCTGGAGGTATTTCTCGACGCTTTCGGAGCTGGTGCTTGAATCACCCATCTTCAGCTCCTGACTGGCACCAACAAAGTTAGTGCCGCAGTCTGATTGTATCTGCTTTGCTGGCCCTCTGATGGAAAAAAAACCTCCCCAGGGCATGGATAAAGCTGCTAGCACTCATGCTCTGTCACTTCGATGTGCACGACTCTGTTACACATGTAGGAGAACAACACGGCCCATCTCTTGCTGTTGCTGTGTCCTCTGGTCCGACGTGACGCCACCTCCCAAGAACCAAACACGTCAACACCCACGTAAGTGAAGGGTGGTGCCACTTGTAGTCGCTCCGCTGGAAGGTCAGCCATCTGCTGCTACTCGCTCCTACCACGGAGTTTCCTGCAGATGACGCACCTGAAGAGGAAACCACTGATGCACCTCTTCGCTCCAACCAACTAGTAACCAGCCTGTCTCACAGCACCCTCAGTGAAGTGCCTACCTTGATGTATTTCGGCCTTTGGAATACAGTGGAGGAATCTCATTGGCAATGCGTCTGAGATGGCTGTAGTGACGCGCAGCATTGGGAGTAGGGATCTCGGCACGGTTGTTAGGCACTTGATTGCATTCTAGGAGCAGAGGAAGAGGGAGCAATGTCTTTTCATCCACAGACTCTAACATGTAACCGGAAGCTCTTCTACCTGCAGTCTGCTTGAATCCAGCACATATCCGCAGCGTATATGGCTGAAGATTTCCTTTGATCTCAAAGATATTGAAGAACTCAGATTTTGCGAGATAGCGGTTGCTCTGTTCATCTAAGATGGCGTACATCCTGCGTGCCTCTTGACGATGTCCTTCTGGATAGACTGAGATGAGACATATCAACACATGCTCTCGTGCTGACCCCTACACCGCACACCTCTGCATCTGGAGGTGATCTCTTGGTTTGCCGCTACCTCTTTCTCTCCGCCATGCTTAGATGCGGTGGAAGATGGCTTGGACTTCCAGGGGGCTGGGCCTGGATGTAGAGCAGAGAGGTGTCTGTCACTGTCGCACTCAGTACATTTCACTTCTGCATTACAGTTCTTGGCGAAATGACTTGTGGAGGAGCAGCAGTAGAAACAAATGGAATGTTCCTTAAGGAAGTGTTTGCGGTCTTCCTGGCTCTTTTCTCTGAAGGCTCTACACTTCTTTAATGGATGAATCTTAGCATGAATGGGACACAGCTTGGCTGGGTCACGGAATTTCTGTGTCTCAGGAGTTGTTGGAGATGCTTGTGTCCTGTGGACGGAGATGAGAATTTTACCATGTCTCTCTATTTTCTCTCTTTTGACAATTGCTGGATGGGGGAAGCAGTGATTGAAGCTGGGGTCCATTCTGATTTTGGCCTCCAAGCGGATAAAGTCGACAAACACTCTAAATGGGGGAAAAAAGATGTTGTGCTGGAGTTCATACCTAGACCCAAAGGTGGTCCACTTTTCCTGGATGTTATAAGGAAGCTTCTCAACAATCGGTTCAACTCCCCTGGAGGTGTCAAGGTAAGACAAACCGGGTAGATACCCATCAAACTTTGCCGCTTCGATTTTTGACAGAAGGTCCCCGAGCTCACGTAGCTTGTATGGCTCTCTGATGGTGATCCTGGGAAAGTTCTCAAGCTTGGTAAAGAGGGCATGCTCAATAGACTCGGGTGAACCATAGGTTTCTTCAAGCCTCTGCCAAACCATCATCAAACCTGGTGATGGACGTCTGATGTTGATAGCCTTAATTCTTGTTGCCTGCTCCGAGGATTCTTTTCCAAGCCATTTTATCAAAAGATCTAGCTCTTCTCCGGGTGAAAGGCCCAGGCAATAGACAATAGGTGCAGGAGGAGGCCATTCGGCCCTTCGAGCCAGCACCGCCATTCAATGTGATCATGGCTGATCATTCTCAATCAGTACCCCGTTCCTGCCTTCTCCCCATACCCCCTGACTCCGCTATCCTTAAGAGCTCTATCTAGCTCTCTCTTGAATGCATTTAGAGAATTGGCCTCCACTGCCTTCTGAGGCAGAGAATTCCACAGATTTACAACTCTCTGACTGAAAAAGTTTTTCCTCGTCTCAACTCTAAATGGCCTACCCCTTATTCTTAAACTGTGGCCCCTTGTTCTGGACTCCCCCAACATTGGGAACATGTTTCCTGCCTCTAACGTGTCCAACCCCTTAATAATCTTATACGTTTCGATAAGATCTCCTCTCATCCGTCTAAATTCCAGTGTATACAAGCCTAGTCACTCCAGTCTTTCAACATATGACAGTCCCGCCATTCCGGGAATTAACCTTGTAAACCTACGCTGCACGCCCTCAATAGCTAGAATATCCTTCCTCAAATTTGGAGACCAAAACTGCACACAGTACTCCAGGTGCGGTCTCACTAGGGCCCTGTACAACTGCAGAAGGACCTCTTTGCTCCTATACTCAAGCAGGCCTGCTATGGCGCTTTGGAAGGAGGATTTCCAAGCCCAGTAATTCTCGGGCTTGTCATTAAAGGTCGTCAATCCCGTTGTAACAAGCTGGCTGCGGGCGAGGTCTTTGGTGGTGGGATTGATATCATTGTTGGCTCGAGGAGAGTCGATAAAGTCACCGAGCAGAAAGGTTGAAATTGGCTTTCTATCCTCCAATTCAGGCTCCATGTTTCCTTGGACATTACTGGGACTGTGATGCCTATGAAATGAACTGGCCAGATTAGACTTGGTCTGATGGGCGGGCGGCAATGAACCAAATAGTATGCTTTCACTCTCGATATCATGATTGGTGAAGCGTTGGCTTGACATTATGCTGGCTTGCTCTATGACGTAGTCCAGAGTACGCTCGTGTTGGTTTTGAGAGTGAACAGGACTTGGTGATCTATTAGGTGACCCTTGTTCTGCCAATAAACCCGCTTCGATGGTGTCGGCCTCTGCAATGGCTGCTTTCATCTCTTTCTCTTGTTGCAAGGCCTCTAAGGTCGCCTGAAGCCGAGCGGCCTCGGCCTGAAGCCGAGCGGCCTCGACCTTCATCGCTTTCCCTCTCTGAGCGAATGCTGCTCTGGTTTTGGCTGCATTTGCTTTAGCCCGAGCTCTAAGGGTGGCCCTACTGGAACTGGCTGAAGAGCGGTAAGAACGAGCACTAAGAGACTTGACTTCATTCTGTGAAGCGTTGTCTTGGTTGCCTGTTGCCATAGCTTGGAGGTGTGGATGGACAATGTAACGATGTGAGCCACCTTTAGCGCAGCTTGTTGTGTTGCTGTCTTTTCACTATACTGGACTCGCTGAATGTCCCTATCCAGCTATTCAACAAGCTAAACAATTGATCCAATAAAGACCAGCAGAGACGAGCTGTCGTTTGATGCTTTACTGTATTCAAATGTGAAAAGACATTGCATCTAACAAACTCTGAGGAAGAATGGCAGCAGATTAAACACAGGTGAATTACACTGTCTACACCATGAGGTTATCCCTTTCTGAGCTGCACTTCCTTGTTTGTGACAACTGCCTGTCTACTAGGGAATGAAACTTAAAGCTGCTGTACCAATACTTCCAGCAGGTGGCAATAATGTATTTAAACAAAAATACAGTCCAGTACACGGACATTCGGCAATAATGGACACCATTTCCTCCCCTATGGTCCGTATATTTAGCTTGGCTCTGTTCATTTGGATATGGTGCCAGAAGGCAGCCTGAATATGTGAAATTCCTGTTCAGCCAGTCGTCAGATATTTGAAGCAAGGTGGTTTAATCGTTAGATACGGGAGCACTTTTTAAAATGTACATTTTTACTTGATATCCTAATCTTTTATTGATTTATATCTTGAATCAACTCAGCTTTTCAGTCTTGGTGAAGTGCAGGAAATTGAGTTGTAATTAAAGCCTGTATTGTATTCTGCAGCATTCTAGGTAAGGAAATGCGCCATTTCTTTTACAGAATAGTTTAGGCTTTTGGGTTTTGTAGCACAGTGAGATGAGGAAGTAGCCTGGACTTGGGGATTATTTCTGCCTGTAGTGCACAGTCATTGGGCGGGGCATCATTAGACTGCAGTAAGTAGTTATGAATTAATCATTTATTTCTGCAGAAAGCATGTAAGGGCGTTGTTATATTGGTGTTCCGTTCAAGTGTAATCTCATTGTCACACCTGTGCCATTGATTATAGGTAATTTAACTACACTGCAAATATTGCACACTTAATCTTGGCCTTGTCTAAACTTTAAATGCAATCTGAATAAACAGTTTCACTTCTGTAGCATTCTGATAATATTCTGGACTTTACAGTCCAATGTATTAAAAGGTTGTGGTCCAACAGAATATATTGCTTCTTGGAAACTCATCCAAGAATGAGCCCACCAAAGTTAGCGGAGATATTTATGCAATTTTGGATGCTTGAAGAAACTGAAGGGTTTGTAGGTCAATAAGTCGCCAAATAGGATTGAGTTTTCCACTTGTGTCAATCGTTTTATGCTACTCGCTATACAGAATCATGCAGGGAATTGTTCCCACAATTGATAGAGAAATGGGTCATGGGATGTGAATTTTCTTACTAACATTAAATAAATTATCACTGCGTTGGTTAAAACGTGTGCACATTTAATATTGAATAGGTTTCCAGGTGGTTTTAGGGAATCTCGGTGGTAGTTAGGTCGCTTGTGTTTGGAAGCAAGCCAATTCTTCTGTCCTGTATGTGAACTCACTGGAACAGTGGTTTGTGACTCGCTAAACTAGTTATTTACAGATAAGTTTTAGATATTTTGTTGTACCGCATCACTTTGTATTCTGATGCAGTACTTAAATTGTTTTTCAGGGCTTAATCAAAATGTGTGGGAGATACCAAGTGGTTATTGAAGCCTATACAATGAATTTGCAATATTTTTTCCACCAACGGATCAAATTGCCTTCTCTCTGGTTTGCTTAGCCTACTTTGAGAGGGTTTATCGAGCTGTGAACATTTTGACTCCAACTTTACAAAAGCTCTTCTGATTTACTTTATGTGTACTAATTGTATGCCATCTAAGCAAGACATCAGGACGATTGTTGCATTCCAATGTTAGCTGATCTAGGTCAGTGACAGTTACTAAGTTTAGGCTTAATATGCAATTAAATTGAATTTGAATTTGGGGTATGGGGGGAATTGTAAAATATTCAGGATTCCCTTTCCTCATTACAATGAAAGGATGTACGAGATTCACCTAGGCCTGGATAAGATAATCCATTTGTTAAGACTCTCAAAACACTGGAGCTCCTCAATCTCCAATGAATTGGAGAGATAGAATTATCCTGGCAAGTTAAATAGAAGGCACCAATACTTATGGAGAAGATTAATACAAAATTATAGTTTCCAGGTCCAATGTGGAAATTTTTAATAAATATTATAAACAGTTCAATGGGATGTATTAGGCTAGAACACAAAGTTTGCCTATTGAAGTATGTGCTTGGATTGTCCTGCATTTGAACTGTTTGAGTCCAGTGGAAGAGGGTATTGCGGTGCATTTAGTTACTCGAGTTCGGTTCCCACTGTGGAATTTAAATTATAAATAACCTGGTTTTAAAAATTTCCAGCAATGCTGACCGCAAAACTGCTAGTCATAAAACCCATCTGGTTCACTAATGTCATTCTAGGTAGGAAATCTGCCATCCTTAAGAATCCAGGCCCACTAATCTGTCTACTTCCTAAATAGCTTAGCAAGCCACTCAGTTGTACCATTACGGTTACAGTTGTAAATGACTACACAATATATACCAGCCTCCAAGACGCAAGGTGATCAAGGTTAATCAGACAAATGGCTTTCCTTTGCACACTCTGTCTGGACTAAGATCTGTCCTTATGAATTTGATACCAGGGTTTCTGCAGTTCTAATTTTTTGTCATTCCACAGTTTGCTAAAGAGCTGCATTCTATTTTCTAAACCCACCTCTCTCCTATGCCTTTTTTCTATTTGCACTGTTGTCATGTTGACAGTCCTGGTCTGACCCATTTGATTCAGTTTTGTTCATTGCAGCTGCACCATTAGCTGTTACAGTTGAGCGTACTGATTATTGGTACTGAGCAAATCAAGTATGGAGGAGCATGGAACTGATTGCTTCTGACAGTTCATACAAAGACCTTGCTCTTCGCATGATCAAGCCTCATCATTTAAGTATTTCTATCTTACGCTAGACCGAGTTGTATCTTATTTCCAGCTAGCTCTAATGCCAAGCACTGAGGTATTGGTTGTCATTGATGTTTTTGAGTGGTCTCATTTTTATTCCAATATAGTCAGCTGGCCAATCTTGTCATTTCCTTTTAATACAGCACTAAAAAAGGTGCTTTTAGCCTACGATGTTCATGTGAACCATCGGGGGACCCATCTACACTAATCCCATTTTTCACTTCCGTAGCAATTTATTGCATGGTAACTCAAGTGCTCATGCTTATATTTGTTAAATGCTGTATGTAACTGCCTCCAGGGCATTCCAAATGTATACTACTACCCTCTAGATTAATCCTATCTCAATTTGTTCCAATGACTTTGCTGCACTTTTGTTAAGTTTGCTGGAACATAATTACCTGACCACCCTTGAATAAGGATATTGCATTTGCTGCCCTTTAGTAATCTGGCGCATTGCCTTTGAGCAGTCTGGAATGCGTGTTATAGGTCCCTAGGGATATATATGCCTATTATGCCTCAAGGCATGTAATACATCCTAATTTGTAATATCTAGAACATTTCTGCCCCTCTCCCTGAATTCCATAACTGCAAGTCTTTCTCTTTGGTAAATACATTGAGATATTTATCAAGGATCTCGCCACTTTCTCTGGTTCCACCCAGAGATTGTTGTCTTGGCCCATAATATCCCTGGTTACCTTCTTGATCTTTCTATACTTGGGAGAATCTTGGGATTTTCCCTAATCATGTTTACCAGTGATATTGTGACAATAAAGAAACAATCAAACCATTATCATCATCACCCCTCATTGCCGTCCTAATTTATTTTCGAGATTCTCCTTTTCACATTCTCTACTCCTTCAGACAGTTCCCTGTTTTCAGTACCCAATACCAGCCATGCATTTTGTTTGTTGAACGTTTGATATCTTTTGCCATCCAGAGTCCCCTTGACCAGCTTCCTTACTTTTCACCCTCATGGGGACATATTTGCCCTGTTCTCAACAATCTCCTTTTCAAAGACTCACACTTCCCAAATGTAGATTTACCTGCAAGTAGCAGTTCTTTGGGTTTTGTTTTTTTTTTGCACTTTTTTATTTATTGAATATTTTTATGTTTGTTCATTGTATTATCTATTGAGTACTGTGTTTATAAACCTGTTGTGCTGCTGTAAGTACGAATGTCATTGTTCCATTTCAGTACATATGACAATAAAAAAAACTCTTGACTTTTTGTTAGATCATGTTTTATAATATCGAAAACAGTTTTCTTTCTCTTCCTGTTCCCTCTCCCCCCCCCCCCCACCCCCCCCACACACACACACAAATTAAGCACCTTAATTTCTGGAACACGCTTATCACTTTTCAGAATTATCTTGAAACTTATTTAATGAAGCACGGATGCTTCAGCTATTTGTCTTGCCTGGCTTTAGTCCCCGAGGTGAAGTCCAGTACCATCCCTTCTGTCTACATGTTGGCTCAAACGGCTCTGCTGTATGCAATTTAAAAATTCCACCCTACTATTCCTATCATGTTAATCCCACCCCAGTTAATATTGGGAAAGTTGACATTTTCTATTACCGTGACTTTATTGCATGGGCGTGTTATGTGTTTGCAAGTTGGCTTCTCTTTCTCCTGTTGACTTGGCAAACCTGTAGTCAAACTACAGCAAAGTGGTTGCCCTTTTTTAAAATTCCCTACCCAAATGTTCTAATTTGAACATTTTTCTGGGTATCCTCGCTACTGAAGTGATCATCTCCTTAATATAGCAGTGCATCATCTCCTTAATATAGGTTTCTTCCCTATCATACTTGAAACATCCAACATCCTTACCATAAAAGGTTGAGTCACCAGTCTTGTCATTTCAACAAGGTCTTTGTAATTATTTCTAAATGATGATTGATGCTCCTTTTCATTTGCCTTACCAGACAATCTTTTTGCTTTTAAAATAGAATGCAATTTCGCCATTCAATCCTGTCAAGTACCTTTACATGTTCAACGTCTGGACTGACCTAGTTTATCTATATTTGACTACCTTTCCCATCCCCCAACTATACATGTACTCTGCCCCATTAATTTCCAAATTATTTAAAAACTAATAGCATGAACGAACCTCACAGCCACAATATTTGGTTCACATTCTGCCTGTATGGGTCCCACAATAACCAGGAACAGCCCCAATGATCCAAAAAAGCGCTAAAGCTCTCCCTCCTATATCATCCCTTTTGCCTATCCTTTTCCTATATTCGCTAACATTTCACCTTTTGAGGTTCAGCTTTTTAATCTGAACTAAGTCTCACAATTGTTGCTACAGAACCTTATCTCCCTCTTTATCAATGGTATATCAATGTGGACCGACTTACCCTCTTCTAAAATGTTCCTTGGCCAATCTCTAAACATCCTCGATCCTGGCATTGGGGCAACATGCCATTTAATTTCGCTGTCAAAAAATTAACTTGCAGTTGAATCTCCTATCACAATACCACTCCAACTCTTCACTCCCAACTGAAGTAGAACCAACGCGTTGCCATAAACATACACGTTGCTGCTTTCATCAAGGAGAGCAGCATCTCTCGTATCCCAGTCCATCACTGCAGCTTAATGAAACAATGTTGCATTGAGGAACTGTCCTTGTTGAAAACGCTATCCATTCTCTTGTTCTGAGATGGTTGATTAAGCCTACTAATTAAATCTACATACTACGGAAATACTTATGTGGCTCTAGAATTATGTTAAATGTGATTAGAGCAAATCTGGCAGATCAGAACTGGCCATTCGAGGCACAATGGCTAGTCGGCAGCAGCAGAACTGTGTACCGACCCGTTTGTAACTTCAGCTGACATATCCTTTATTCCTCTATCAATCCTGATTTGAGTACAGAGGTGCATGCCGGGAGCCGCTCCAGGCATACCTAAAAGAGGTGCCAACGTGAGAGAACGTAGAACTTTCCAAATGTTGAACTGTTTTAATGTGTAAACAGTGAAGTGGGCTGCAAAAACTGACAAGATTAGGCTCTATCATCCAGATGAATAGTGGTTAATCAAGTTGCCTGGCCAAACTAATCCTACCTGCCTGTGCCGGGCCTACGTCTCTATAAACTCTTCCTGTCCATGTAGCTGTCCCAAGTGTCTTTTAAATGTTGTAACTGTATCTGCCTCTACCACTGACAGTCTGCTCTATATGTACAGAGCCTCTATATGGAAAATGCTGACCCTTTAGTCCCTTTTTAAACCCTTCCCCTCTTGCCATAAACCCATGCCTTCCCTTACTCCGGGATAAAACATTGATTATTCACCTTTTATGCAGCTCTAAGGTCACCCATCAGCCTCCTACGCTCCAGTGATTTAGCTTAAAAGTGGAATTTGCATTTGCTGTGTAATAGGTTGCTTGATGAGATGTGCCCTTGCACCTTGTCATAATTATAATCTTGAATTGATATCTGACAGTTGTGGCTAGCGTGTGATTCTTAGTAGGTGTGCACATTTGAAGGTCTTGCACTGGTTCTAGCCCCTCATAGGTATTTCTACTACTGGTATGAGATTAATGCAATGTAACACGGAAAGTGGAACATATTCTTCTGAAGAAGGGTCTCGACCCGAAACGTCACCCATTTCTTCTCTCCAAGATGCTGCCTGACCTGCTGAGTTACTCTAGCATTTTGTGACACTTAATTGTGGATATCAGGACATAAATCAGTTTGGCTTGTATGTTTCCATTTCAAGCAGCATTGTGAGTATTTTTCTTGGTGCTTATATAAAATATTTCAGTGCTTCATATGTGGGGAGTTTTTGCCCAGAACAGTTTTGTGAGTGACTTGTATTTGCTCAGCAATATAGGTTTCTGCGTTTAAACAACCAGTAGAGCTTTTTGAAGCTCTTTGGCTCTGAAAGTCTAATGGTTTTAAATGTATGTATAAAGGAAAAGCTTGCAACATGTAATATTCCTTGCACAGGTTCTTCCCTGGTTATGAATGGCCGACTTACAGATGGCCTGTACATCTTCTGCTGGGAGTGGCACATTTCCCTGTATCTTTTTTTCCTCGCTACAAGTAGTTTGTCTCTGGAGTGACCTGTCTGAGGTAGTTCGAGAGGCAGGAACATTAACAACATTTAAGAGGTGTTTGTACTTGTAAATGAGCAGAGAGCATAGAAAGATATGGAATTGATGCAGGCAAAAGGGATTCATGTAGACGGGCAAGGCGGTCAGCATAAATGCGGAAGGGTGCTTTTCTCCGCTGTTCATGACATTGATTCTAAATTTATTCTACTTGGAACAAAATTGATTAATCCTTAAAGCAAGGGTTTTACTGGTATATATATAGTTTAATAGTGAAGCTGTTCTGTGTGCTGAAGCCAAGTTGTTTTAGGTGCTTGATCAATATGGGAGTAGTGTACTTGACATCTAATAGATAGCAAATTGTGCAAATGCCTATTATGTTTGGAACTAAAATGACAGGCAAATTACAATTGCATAATTCAGCATGTTGGCTTCCTTGTGTATATTAATGGAAACTTGTGTGTTTTTTTGTGTAAAAACACAGCATGGAAGCGAGCCCTTCGGCCCACCAAGTTCACTCTGACCATTGATCATTATTACACTTTTTCATTAATTCCCTAAACGTAAATTTACAGAGACCAATTAATCCACACACCCGCACTTTGGGATGTGGGAGATAACTGGCGCACCTGGAGGAAACCCATACATTCTCAGAACGAACGTGTAAACTCCAGACAAATAGCATTCAAAGACAGGATTGTACCCAGGTGGACCACTGGGCCACCTTAATGTAATGCTAAATGGAATTAAGTAAGCTAACATTTTTAGGATTGAAAACGAGAAAAGCAATCACTGGAAGGCTGCATGGCATCAGAAGAATATCTGTGAACATCGCTGAAGTCCTAAATGATTTGAGTATGGAGTATTAGTGCAAATGATATGTTGATGTTAAGATGGTAAAATTGTGATATCTATTATTCAAACATTTGTTTTGCATAAAATATTGAAATGGAAAACTTGCAAAACTGCGGTCATTGCCATTTAATACATTGGCGTAGTAACAAGTATTGACCAATACGTGCATTTCCTTGTCCAACAGAAATGGTCGAATCAATGAAGAAAGTAGCTGGTATGGATGTGGAGTTGACGGTTGAGGAAAGGAATTTGCTGTCTGTGGCCTACAAAAATGTCATTGGAGCACGGAGAGCATCCTGGAGGATAATCAGCAGTATTGAGCAGAAGGAAGAGAACAAAGGTGGAGAAGAGAAACTAAAAATGATACGTGAATACAGACAGACGGTGAGGCCAGTGATTTGTTATCGTTTACAAATTGTGGTTGTTTGGCATTTATTTGTAGTAATAATTTGCAATGCTGATTTCTGAATGTCCAATCGTGTAGCCATTGAGTTTGATTTTTTTTTAATACATAGACGTATCTTACAATTCTGTTCAATTTTATTTTCATTGTCCAGTGCAAAGGTTCCTTGGAGAAAATGCAGACAAAAATGGCAGGTGAGATGATAGTGAGGGCCCTGCCAGATTTGATTGAAAAGGGACTCTATTCCAGCACTAGGATTGTCTAGGCAGCCATTCTGTCAGAGCAACAGGTGGAAATCTTGATAACATCCTTAAGACTTGAGCGTTATTTCAAAAGGGGATAAAAGTGTCGTTGAGATATATATAGGGCTCGTACGGTCCTTAAGTCCTGGAATTTGAAACTCTGTTTTTCAAGGCCTTGAAAGTCCTTGGATTTATCATATCATAAGTCCTTGAATTCACTTTTTATGGTAAAAGTATTAATTCATGCAGAGTAATGTGACGTTTTTTCATCGTTTATAATGTGTATTTTTATTAAAAGTCGGGAAACATTGTTAGGCATGTTTGTCTTTGTCACCTATTTTTCCCTCCGCCGCCGCCGCTCACCCCGGGGCTTCTGAACAACAACTACAACACTTGTGTTTGTACTTATTTCGCTGCACTAGAGACTGGGCCGGGGAAGAGAGTGGAGGAGTGGCACAGATCTCGCTGGTGCGGAGTGGGAGGGAGCAGAACCCGCAAGTGGCGGCACTCCTTCACCGGACCCTCAGACACCCTCCCCCTCCCCGTGTTCACGCTCTCACCCACTGCTCTCTCTACCCTCTCTCTCTCTCTCTACACTCTCTCTACCCCATCTCTCTCTCTACCCCATCTCTCTCTCTACCCCCTCTCTCTTACTATCCTCTCTCTCTACCCCATCTCTCTCTACCCCCTCTCTCTCTCTACCCCACCCTCTCTCCGCCGCTCCACTTTCTTCTCCAAATTTCCTTGGGTTTGTTATTTGCGAGGGGACACTGCAATCTCTCGCCTTGTCCCGGCTCTGAGTCGGTGGCGATCCTCTCTCTGGTGAACTTTCGCCGGCAGCTTCTGCCTCCAGTCCCCGCGGCCGCCGCCGTGGTTCCATAGCTCCGGGACAAGTTAAAGAGTCAGGGAATTGAGGGGAACTCGCCACATAAAGCAAAAAAAGCCTACAAAATCATTTTGGTTTTTACTAATTAACTATATATACACCAAATTAACAGATTTGAAAATAGTATTTTCTTACCTATACAGAAAAACTGGAAACACTCTATCAATGTTTGCTGGATTTTGGTCCTTGAAAATGGGATTTTTGGACCTTTAAAGTCCTTGAATTTTTTGCTGTTCCAAGTGTACGAACTCTGTATATATCACAGAAACCTCTCGGGTTGTATATCTGAGCTTGTCCCATTTACCTGTGTGTGGCCCATTTCCCTTTGCACTTATGTCTATCCATGTACCTGTCCAAATGTCTTTCGAACATTGTAATCTACTTGCCTCTACCACTTTTTTGCAGCTCTCAACACATATCCAATACTCTCTGTATTGAAAAGGTTGCCTTTCATATCCACTTTAAATCATTCCCCTTACCATAAATCTATGCCCACCTCGAAATGATGGTGAGCATCCATCATATATATATATATATATATGCCTCTCTATTTTATATCTCTATGATTGCCCCTTGGGCTCCTACACTCTTGGGGGGGGGGGGGGGGGAAGAGAGCCCCTGCCTCAGCAGTCTAGAACTCAAGCCCTTCAGTCCTATTATCATCTTTGTGAACCTCTTCTGCACCATTTCCAGCATACCTACATCTTTCCTATTGTATGATGACCAGGACTGCTCACAATAATTATTGTTTTCTCCAACGTCTTGTACAGTTGTAATATGATGTCCCAATTCTTATACTCAATGCCCTGACCGATGAAGGCAAGTGTGCCAAATGCTTTCTTCACCTTCCTGTTTATCTGTCATCACATTTTTGGAACTATGTTCCAAAGTTTGCTGATGATACAAAAGTGGGCGGTTTTGCAGATAGTGAAGATGGTTGTGAAAGATTGCAGCAGGATCTGGATTGATTGGCCAGGCGGACTGAGGAATGGTTGATGGAATTTAATACAGAGAAGTGTGAGGTGTTGCATTTTGGGATATCTAACCAGGGCAGGACCCACACAGTAAATGGTAGGTCTCTGGGGAGTGTTGGAGAGCAGAGGGATGTAGGTGTACAGGTACATGGTTCCTTGAAGGTCGAGTCTCAGGTAGATAAGGTGGTCAAAAAGGCTTTTGGCACATTGGCCTTCAACAGTCAGAGTATAGAATTTGGGAGGTCATGTTGCAATTGTATAAGAGGTTGGTGAGACTGCATTTAGAATATTATGTTCAGTTCTGGGCACCATGTAATAGGAAAGATATTGTCAAGCTTGAAAGGGTTCAGAGAAGATTTACGAGGATGTTGCCAGGATTAGAGGGTGTGAGCTATTGCGAGAGGTTGAGTAGGCTGGGTCACAATTCATTGGAGCGCAGGAGGATGAGTGTTTTCTTATAGAGGTGTACAAAATCATGAGAGAAATAGGTCGGGTAGATGCACAGAGTTTGTTGAGGACCAGAGGACATAGATAGGTTCAAGGTGCAGGGTAAGATTTCTGAGGAATCTGAGGGTAACGTTTTCACACACGGTGGTGGGTGTGTAGAACAATGTATCTGTTCTACTCAGAGTTCTGCCCTTGTTTCTCTTTCCAAAATGCATCAGTTTATATTTGTTCGTTAAATTCCATCTGCCTATCCTTTGCTCACATTCCCAGTTGACCTGGATCCTATTCAAATATTTGCTCACCTTCACTGTCCATTCTGCCACCGAATTTCGTGTCCTCCACAAACGTGCTAACCCCAGCTTACGGCTTCTGACTGAATCTACAAGTGAGGTGTCATGGGCTACTCTACCAATTAATTCAACATCATATCCGCACCTTCAGGATAAGACAATAAGATGTATTGGTATTACATCTACCAGCCTAAACCTATTTATGCCTTCCAATATTAGTGTGCTGTGGCTGCAGTGTATGATTTGCATCCCTGCAACCTCTACCATCTAAAATAACATAACATGGGTAGCAGGTATGTGGAAAACCCACAACCATTAAACTCCCCTCAAGTTACACACCACCTGACGTTGCAATATATATCGTGATGTCATCAAAAATACTCCAGTGACTGACCTTTTAAAGTAATTTGGTGTACTGTTGTCATGTACACTGAGATTCAATGACAAATGGTTTGGGCCCTTTCAGGCAAATTAAATGGATGCAATCAAACCACACGCAAGTACAACAGTGCAACAAGAAAAATGCCAGAGTGGAGAATAGTGTTACAGCTCCAACAAATTGCCAGGTGGTAGTAGCAAAGTAGATCCTTGCTAGTCTAATGATTGCTTTTTAAGCTACATGTATGCACAGTAATACATTTCTCTTGAAGATTGTATTCTTAATATATTTGATCTGAGTTAACATTTGAACAGATTACAAATTATTTCTTAAATAATCAAAAACCTATTTATATGCGTGTTTTGGTCATGCTGACATGTCCCTCTCCAGCTCCACCTAATTGAAATAAATATATTTTTAACGTTATTTGCCTGAGCTTTAATTGATTAGTAAGTAGGTTCTATTTTTAAATGGGATGTATTTCGCTCCTATGGTTGAATGATTTATATTGTCACAAATTTCATCTTACACTGAAGCTATTTTACTGTTAGACCAGGACATCCAAGATATCCTCATTCTTTAGGAAATGGGGATTCCCCACTCCCATGATAGATGAGGCCCTCACTCGTGTCTTCTCGGTACCCTGCAGCTCCGCGCTTGCTCCCCCTCTCCCGAGTCGCAACAGAGACAGAGTCCTCTTAGTCCTTGCCTTCCACCCCATCAGCCGTTGCATACAACACACGATCCTCCGAAATTTCCACCACCTCCAATGCGATTCCACCTTTAGCCACATTTTCCTGTCTCCATCCCTTTCCGCCTTCCGCAGAGACCGTTCCCTCCGCAACTCCCTGGTTAACTCATCCCTTCCCACCCAAACTATCACCTACCCATGTACCTTCCTCAGCAACTGCAGAAGATGCAACACCTTTCCCTATATCTCCTCCCTCGACTCTGTCCAGGGACCCCGACAGTCCTTTCAGGTTAGGCAGAGGTTCACATGCACCTCCTCCAGCCTCATCTACTGTATCTGTTTTTTAAGATGTGGACTCGTATATCGGTGAAACGAAACCTAGACTGGGCGATCGTTTCACGGAACACCTTTGCTCAGCCCGCCTGAACCTACCTGATCTCCCGGTTGCTAAACACTTTAATTCTCCTTCCCATTCCCACACAGACCTTTTTGTCCTACGTCTCCTCCATTGTCAGAATGAGGCTAAATGCAAATTGGAGGAACAGCATCTCATATTTCGCTTCGGCACCTTGCAGGCCAGTGGTATGAATATTGATTTCTCTCACTTCGGGTAGCCCCGGCATTCCCTCCCTCTCTATCTCTTCCCCACCCAAGTCGCACTAGTTTCTCGTTTTCACCTAACAAACAGCTAACAATTGCCTGTTTCCTTTATCATTGTTACTTTTTTTGCATATCTCTGCATTATCGTCTATTATCTTTCATTTCCCTTATCCCTAACCAGTCTGAAGAAGGGTCTCGACCCGAAACGTCACCCATTCCTTCTCTCCAGAGATGCTGCCTGCCCCGCTGAGTCACTCCAGCTTTTTGTGTCTATCTTTGGTTTATCTGCAGTTCCTCCCTACACTATTTTACTGTTACTGTACTATCAGTAAGACTGTAACCAAGATGAAATCTTGCTATGCAAGGAATTTGTGGCTGGGAATGCTGAACACTAGCTGGTGAAAGAGATTGTATGGGGAGAGTCTGATTTAAAGGTTGCTGAGTAGTAGATGAACAAATTCCTGTATCCTGTTGCTCTGGTTGATGTTTAGCAAAAAGGTTTATTTCAGTTAAATTACGACAGCAGGTCCTTTTTTTAGAAATTCATTTGATTTATAATCCACCATAGCTATGTAACATTAAGTACCAGCAGAGGTGTACAACATATTTTGTGTAATGCAGAATCCCTCCCTGCCTTTGTACATGATCTTGTTGCTCTGAATTAATAACCATTTTGATCTCTCTTTAGTGTATGGATGTAGCTTTAGTACAATGAGACAATGATCTTTTTTTTCACATGGGCAAAAATGCAGTGTCTGTTCTGGTGTTTTCCTTCCCCCTTCCTTACAGTAATTTGGGTTGTGAAACTTTTTTGAAAACTTGCATTTTACATGTTTCTTTCCAAATTCCGTTAGTATTTGTGGGTTTTACAGAGCGCACAATATGGCAGAATAATGCAGAGCGTATATCCAAACTAGCATTTAATGGATGGCTGATATAGGCTGTACCTAGTGTGGAACTGCGACATTGGACCAAGAATATCCTTAGATTTTGAGTAGCTGCTTATTTCTCTCAGGTTAAGTATTTGTTGAAGTTTGTTCCCATGTTCCTTTAGTGATCATTTTCACTTGCTTGCTGATCTAATTAGAATGGTAGTTAATCTTGACTAATATGTGTTAGTGAAACTACATTTGGAACATGGGATAAGTGGTTTGATTATTCATTTGTCTTCAGTTTGGAAATGTCTTCACTTTTCCCTTCAGGAATACAACTGTAAATTTTCTGATCCCTTGCACAATAAATGCTGCAGATTTTTGGTTTGATTTGAAACCGCCTTTAAGCTGCTGTGCCGATTCTTCTGCCTCGCAGCTGAGTGATCCTGAGCTGTGAAGTTTTCATGTTCTCCCACGACCAATGCCATGTTTCTTCCCACATCTGAAACATGTTAGTAGTTTAATTGGCTATTGTAAATTAGCCTTTCGTTTGACAAAAAGAACCCAGGGAGAATTGATGATCATGAGATACTAAGTTGCAGAGTTAGAGGAAATGAGAAGAGGAATGGACTGAGTAGATTTATCTGCCGGGACAGGCTTGTGCCTTGACACAAATACCCTGTCGAAATCTGATGGAAATTGAACAGTTTTGACTCCTGCTTGGTAGAAGTCAAACTGAGTTTAAAAATGCATGGCATTTTTCCCATTCAGTTGACTGCCTGCAGGAATTTAATTGGCAATTGAGATGTTCAACTGAAGCAGGTGGGAGATCCGTATTAATACCTTCTAATCTGCATCTGTGCTCAATGGATGAAATCACTGCTTACTGGATGCCTTTAAGATGGAAAGGGTGCAGAAACATTTCATGAGGATGTTGCCTGGACTGGAGGATTTAAATTAAAAATGAGAAATTGGATAGGCTGAGATGTTCCTGTAGCATACAAGGCTTATGAGTGACCTATGAGGTATATAAAATCATATTGTGTGTAGATAATGTGAATGGTCAGTCTTTCTTTCTCAGGGTAGGGGAGCCAAAAACTAGAGTGCATCGATTGAAGGTGAGAAACAACAAAAAAAAAAGAAGATTTGCAGGGCAACATTATCACACAGTGGGTGCTGGATATATGGAACGAGCTGCCAGTGTCAGGCATGGAGGCGGGTAAAATTACAATGTTTAAAAGAGATTTAGACATACCTGGATAGGAACGTTTTATAGGGAAGATAGACACAAAAAGCTGGAGTAACTCAGCAGGACAGACACCATCTCTGGAGAGAAGGAATGGGTGACATTTCAGGTCGAGACCCTTATGGGCCAAGGATAGGAATGTTGATTAGCTCGAGTGGACGTGGAGGAGTTGAGTGTGAAATGAAGCTTATGGGACACCCAGCACTAAAAATTACTTGAAATTGGCTTGGTTCATTTACTGCTTGTTGAAGTATTGTCGTCTGAACAGATGCACATTGAAATGCTAGTACTACATTATATCCTGTGCAATCATACTATAAATAAGTACAATAGAACCTCTTTTAGAACAGCACAAAGAGCCACCAGATTTTGCTGCCAACTTGCAATTTTCAAGCCTGAAATGTCCAATCTTGGGCCATGGAAATATATAATTTCTTTGCTCACTTAAGGCCTGAATCCTGGCGAATCTGAAGTAGGGCTTGGCCTGATCCAGTGCCATACCACGAGCTTCTTCCATCTCCACTCCATGCAATTGCTGCAAATGTATTTGGAATGTCTATAGCTAGTGATTTCTTAACCAAACAACCTTTATTATTTGATGCTGAAGTGTGATATCTAGGTACAAAACCATTAGCGATTCAGACATTACATTTTATTTTATGCTTATGACAACTCCCAGATGAGAAATTGAGACACAGGGAACTGGGGATGAGTAAAGCTAGAACAACTGTGGGTCAGGCAGCATCTGTGGAGGGAATGGAAAGGTGATTTTTCTGATGGGGACCTTCTTCAGACTAATTGTAGTTGGCGGGGGAGGAGAAAGCTGGAAAGGATGTGGGGTGGGATAAAGCCTGGCAAGTGATTGGTGGATACAGCTGAGGGGTTTTGTTTAACAGATGGGTGGCCAAAGGCTAGAGGTGAAAAAACGACAAAGCTGTCAGATAAGGAGAGAAGAGGAGTGAAATGTAAAACAAAAGGTAGGGGTACAGGTGGAAGGAGTACCCTTCCAATTTCTGTTTGCAAACTTATCAGGACACTTATTCTCATCCCTATAGGTTCCAACATCAATCTCTGTGATGCTTCATTAGAGACTTCCAATCAGTTAATGAATAAATTACTTAAGTGTTTCTGGTGCTTTTGTTCAGTTCAGTATTTTGCATGTGGTGTGTGAGACATTGAGTAGTTTGTTTGCCCCACAAAATTACTAGGATAAAGTTCCTTCTGCCTAGGAGCACGTAGTAAATGTATTCCCACAACTACGCCATCCAATAAAGAGGTCTCAAAACCAAAAATGCATATTTTGCATTCATTGTGGATACCCATGTTTGTTGGTTGTTTTTAAACTGAGAAAGCTGCTCTGGAATCTGTTACAAGTAAAAATGAACTTGTGGCAATCCTTATAACTCATTTAACCTATCCGTTTTGACTGAATACATGACAACATTTTCTCTTAAATGTCTTACATTCCTTAGCTTTATGGTATCTGCAATATGTAAATGTCACTGTCAGCATATGCGCACAAATTTTGCCTCATCTTATTGTTGAATTTCCATTTATCTTGTGTCACTATGTAATGCTGCTTAATACTGCCACTAGAGCCTGTATTAAATGCTATTGTCCTTTCAGGTTGAGAATGAGCTGAAATCAATTTGTAATGACATTCTGGATGTACTGGATAAGCACCTCATTCCTGCTGCCACCACTGGGGAGTCGAAGGTTTTCTACTATAAAATGTACGTATCAGGTGGGACGTGCTGGGACAGAAGCATACATATGTTGCCATATTCTGACTCTTCACAGGAATAAAGGCCAGTTATAGCCATTGCAATTGTGCCACATTTTCCCTGTTGCTGGTGATAATATTGTAAAATAGCAGTGTTTATTGGAAAGTAAAATAGCAAAAGTTTACGTAAGAGATGAGTAAAATAAATGTTACCATAATTGTGTGTTTAGTATAAGAAAATAACTGCAGATGCTGGTACAAATCGAAGGTATTTATTCACAAAGTGCTGGAGTAACTCAGCAGGTCGGGCAGCATCTCGGGAGAGAAGGAATGGGTGACGTTTCGGGCCGAGACCCTTCTTGTGTGTTTAGTAGTTGATTGCTCATGTGCATATGATCACAAGACTCACAATGGATTTCTGGACCATTTCTGGATGATTAATTCTTGTTAGCTGTTATTTGAACAACATTTGGAGGTTCTGTAATTAGCCAGTACCTCAGCTGAAATAAAATATCAGTCAAAAATAATTATCAGGTGACTGAACAGAAAGTGTCTCCATGTGGATCTTCAAAAAATCAGCCGGTTGTGATTGAGCTTATGTTTCATCCTATCAAACTGCATCCCAGCTGGATCAGACAGGGAAGAAGGATGCTATTAAGCAGTAAAGTGCACTATTGTTAAAATTCTTCATGCTGATAAAACCCCTGTTCGATAGAGTAAGAGGTCAAAGTATTGAAGGAAGTATGTTAAGGCGAATTGAAGTCTGGGCATCTCACAAATGGCTGAGTCAGAATAAAGCGGTCCTTTATCAGGCTGGAAGGACAACAAGTGGAGTGCCCCATGTATCTATTCTCTGCTCTCAATATTTACCATCTATATTGACGACTTGGAGTTGGCAGTAAAGTGTAAGGTAATCAAGGTTTGCTAAAATGAGGATATTTGTTCTCAGCAACGGGATACAGATAGTTGAGCGATTGCGTGAAAACGTAAATGGAGTTTAATGCAGGAAAGTGTGAAGTCATGCATTTGAGTAAAATAAATCATATTTTCTGAATGGAGATAAATTACTAGTTATCATATCATATCATATCTATACAGCCGGAAACAGGCCTATTCGGCCCTCCAAGTCCGTGCCGCCCAGCGATCCCCGTACATTAACACTATCCTACACCCACTAGGGCCAATTTTTACATTTACCCAGCCAATTAACCTACATACCTGTACGTCTTTGGAGTGTGGGAGGAAACCGAAGATCTCGGAGAAAACCCACGCAGGTCACGGGGAGAACGTACAAACTCCTTACAGTGCAGCACCCGTAGTCAGGATCGAACCTGAGTCTCCGGCGCTGCATTCGCTGTAAAGCAGCAACTCTACCGCTGCGCTACCGTGATTGCAAAGAGATGTTGGTGTTTAAGCATGAATAACAATAGGTTTTCAGGCAGTACAACAAGTGATTATGAAAGCTTTTTATTTCTGAGGACTTGAAGTTTATAAAGAATGAAATATTGTTAGAATTGTACAGGGTGTTAGTGAGGCTGTGCCTGGAGTGCAGAGCCCTAACATTTGAGGCAGTCCAGAAGAGATCTACTGAGCTAAAGTCTATGCTTGGATGTTCTATCATGAATGTTAGAGACTATTTTTTGCACCTTTATACATTGGAGATGATAAGAATAATGGGTGGGAAATAAAGGGCCAGGGTGGGGCTCGCAGGTGGATGTTTCCAGTAATGGAAGGGTCTACTATCAGATGGGTATAGTTGTAAGATTAGGGACAAGCCATTTAAAACTTGGTGTTGGGAATATCTTCGTTCAGGTTTGGTGAATCTCTGGAGTACTCTATCGTAGAAGGTTGCGAAGTTAGATTGCTGGAATATTTGAGGTGATAAGAACATTTTTGAAGGGTTGGGGAACTGGCATGAAGGAGTCAATGCCTGAGGAGCCATGATCATGTGTAATAGTCATACAGCACGGAAACAGACCCTTTGGCCCAACTTCCCCACGCCTAATACAAGAGGCTTTGGGTCCACGGCTCACTCTGGCTGCAACGCTGGCACCACAGGGCCAAGGTCAGTGACACCCTCTCCCCTTCCCTGTCCCCCCTCTATGAGGAATGGGCCCAACAGGTCCACTTGGTCTAGTATCCCTCTAAACGTTTCCTAACCATGCACCTGTCCAAATGTCGTTATAGTACGAGCCTCAACTACCTCTTGGCAGCTCTTTCCATATACCCACCACTCTGTGTGAAAAAATTGACCTCTTGGAAAACGACTGCATTCCCCCTCATGATTTTATAGACACATTATTTAGAATCATTGTGTGGGTAAGAACTGCAGATGCTGGTTTAAACTAAAGATAGACACAAAAAGCTGGTGTAACACTCTGGAGAGAAGGAATGGGTGACGTTTCGGGTCGAGACCCTTCAGACCCGAAACGTCATCCATTCCTTCTCTCCAGAGATGTTGCCTGTCCCGCTGAGTTACTGCAGCTTTTTGTGTCTATCTTCCATTTAGAATCATTGCTTTATATAATTTGATTGCTGACAGTTTTCAAAAGCAACTAATATGTGTTTCTGTTTTGATTAAACTAGGTTTTAAATCTACATTGTATGGAAAATGATAGTGGAAAGCACGTTAATTATCTTGATTTCTGATTATTCATTGGTTTGACTGCAGGAAAGGTGACTACCACAGGTATCTGGCAGAGTTTGCAACAGGCAATGACAGGAAGGAGGCAGCAGAGAACAGTCTGGTTGCATACAAGGCGGCTAGTGATATTGCAATGACAGAACTTCCGCCAACGCACCCCATCCGCTTAGGCCTTGCTTTGAATTTCTCTGTATTCTATTATGAAATTCTCAATTCCCCTGACCGCGCCTGCAGGTATGTATGGGATATGAAATTGCAAGATTTGCCAAAAAGGTTGTTTTGTTATGTGCAAATGGACAGTTTTTGTTAGAGCTGCTTCTCTTGAAGTTATTGATCCTTATTATAAATGCATTTCAATGGGTCCAGGCATCCTGATACCTTGTCCGAAAGGTCCCTTTGTGTGAGCTTGGGTGAGGTTCTTCAGCTGTGGTACCATGAAAGAGTAAATTAGTCCACATTTGTGCCTGGATAGTAGAAGTTAACCCCCATCTTGACATGGTAATCCAGTGGGGTTAATTGTGACTTTATATTGCCATGTTAAACAATTTCCAAACTGCTTTTTCTATGGTTCGAATGGATAAACATTCTCTAATTGTTTGAGGCATTTATGGTGTTCCAGTCACTTGCAGTTCCCCCACTTGCAGTGCTGCCAAAACAAACAGCCTTTTCATTTACATCATGCAGTTTGTGAGAGTTTGCTGGTTTAAAACAGTTATCCCTCTTGCTGAGTGAGACACTCCACCTGAAGCTGTAGTCTGAACATTTTGGATTGAAGTGCTTGGAACCAATCAGGGCTGTGAAATTTATATCTAACTTGACACAACAAAATAATCATTTTTGCCTCTCAGATTGGCAAAGGCAGCATTTGATGATGCAATTGCAGAACTGGATACCTTGAGTGAAGAAAGCTACAAGGACTCTACACTCATTATGCAGTTGTTACGTGACAACTTGACACTATGGACTTCAGACATGCAGGGAGATGGTACGTGTACAGCAAAATCTGATTTGCAGAAACCTTGTTTTCTTGTGAAGAATGAAATCAGTTTCTTGTTTTGCCAGTTTTTCGTCTTTATTTCTCTGAAACCCGAAAAGGGGTGGTTGTATTGTCTGAGGTATATGGTGTAATCACTACAACTATTTCATGTATCCTTGCATGTATCATGCAGTAAAGATAGTGGAGAAAACCTTTTAATTTTGCTAGACTATTATGTCTGGGCATTATCAAAGGGAACAAGGAGAGGAAGTGGGAAAAAAAGCTTTTAGGGCTCTCAGAAGAACAACATTTGTCTCTACGTTCAGATAGCTAATTTCATCTTGGCAGTAAATTATGGTGGAGTCAGCATTGCGAGCTTTTAAGACCCACTTAACTTGGTGAGAGATTTTGATTTTGCACTACCTTGTGAAGTCACTCTATGTTCCTTTGACTAGACACTTGCGAAATGCACATGGCTTGTTTTTGCAGAAAGTCATCTCTTGAACGTGTGTCTGAAGCCATGTTAGTGTTTGGGTGCTCTTAGAATTCTCAAAATTCAGACAAGTGGAGGATGCAAACACGACTGGCCAATCCTGAGCTAATGATATATTGCTTTCATCTGCTGAATGGTATTTGGAGTATTTCCAAAGATGGCTATAACTAGATAGGCAGCAATAAATATGACTCATAGGTTCATAAATTATAGGGGTGGAATTAGGCCGTTTGGTCCATCGTCTATTTTGCCATTCAATCAATGCTGATCTATCTTTTCCTCTCAACCCTATTCTCCAGCCTTCTCCCCATAACCCCTGACACCCGTACTAATCAAGAATCTGTCCATCTCCTCCATAAAAATATCCATTGAATTGGCCTCTACAGTCTTCTGTGGCAATGAATTCCACAGATTTTCCACTCTCGGACTAAAGAAATTCCTCCTCAACTTTCTACAGGTACGTCCTTTTATTCTGAGGCTATGGTCCTAGACTTTACCACTAGTGGAAACCACCTCATGCTGTCCATACAAAATTGATTTAAAGTCCAAAGTTTAAAATCTCAGTTGTCCCTGGAATAAGCATCTTTCATTGTGCATTGCTTATAAATCCCTTTTTTCACATTTAAAATTAATATTTTTTCTAAGTTGACCTTATAATTCTGTCATTTGATTTACGATAAAGCTAGATTTAATTGTTAGAACTGTTTATGTACCTAGATGTAATGTTTCAGGTGCTGGGCATTACTGATCAGATTTTTATCACACCCCTCACTCTTCTCTCTATCCCTGGGTTTAATATTGTGAAAATCTTGTCTATCAGGAAGTTTAGCACTGAATGTGATATCGGTGGCATTGAATATCAATGTTGTGGTTGCTGAGTGAATAATTACATGTGGATTAGCACTGCAATATAACCAGGCCTTCAGTTCAATCATTAATCTCACAGTTCATGAGGGCTTTTGCGCTGTTACTTGTGTCCTTTGTTGTAATACTGTTAAATCTTCCTGTGATTCTGGATTCATCCTGTTTTCTTTTTTATTTTTTTCTCCTTGCTGAATAGATTCCTAAAGGATATGAACCATTCACTTTCCTTGTAATCTGTAATTTGTAAGTTGCTCTAAAATGTCAAGCAGTTGTTCCATCTCCAGAAACATCAGTCCCATCTTAAAACTAAATTCTAATGATGCATTATTTGGTGCTTTTGGTTTGCAAGCAGTAAGTTGTTAACTGATGCTGATTCAGGACCATTTTGTGATTATTGCTGTAAATGTCAAAGGCATGGGGATTCAATTATCATGCAGTAAAGATCGTGGAGAAATCCTTTTAATTTTGTCTAGACTATTATATCTGGGCATTATCAAAGGGAACGGTCTTCTGGCTCCCACATGATCAGGTCACAGTGAATTGAGGAGTTCACAACTAAAGATCAGATACTTGCTGATGCTTTCCATCCTATCAACTGCTTCAAAGGGCACAGCCTATATCTCTGGCTGGGGCAAATGTTTGGAAGAGAATTAATAGAAAATTAGTAACTTGGCAAAAATTGCAACTGGACAAAATCACTCCCATTACTAGTTTCTTAGCCAGTCTCTGTACAGTTTACAAGCCAGTTATACTGGCCTTTAAAAGACTTCCTATGAAATATTTAAAATTCTCAGGAACAGGTGTTAATCACACGGGCAATTATGAATTCTTTAACCTCAGTTCAGCAGCTGAGAAATCATTCTGGGCAAATGGCAGAGGGAAATAGCAGTGTTAAAATTGGATTGTGTTTTTTATGTCTGACATTAGCCCATCTATGCAGTAACCTTTGTGGCTGTTCACAGCTGGGCCTGAATCAGTGCACTAATAGACTTGGAACTTATTTAGCATAGTTGCATTTCAACTTGTGGGTGTGCTCAGACTTGATATGATTCCAGCAATTTCTGCTTAATGCAAAGTCTCTTGTAGAAGTGATCAGAGCAAATGGCCTGGAGACCTGGATCTCAGCAGATTTTTTTTATTCAAAGTACTTTTTTATGATGCAGGATGGGTAGTTTCAGTCCAGAGTCTGGGCTTGCTCAATTTCAATTTTCTCATTCCTTGTCAGCACTTGTTGCTGCGCTTCCTGTTCTTTAACGCTGTGGTATCTATCAGTTTCTTCTAACCTTAATTGGTACAGGCTAGTGGTTTGTGAAATTGATTGAAGCTTCTGAGAGGTTAAAACCCATCATGACCACTGCAGTTGTCCTGTTCGCCTTTATTTGATTAACATCAATGGAAAGATATGTATTTCAGAGGATCCTTAGGAATTGGTTTGTTGCAAATGACTACTTGCTTTATTGAGTCACCAACACTGAATGTTTACATCCTTTTAATTTGAAATAAGTCAGATTTCCTTGCACTTTATTGCCTTTAAGTAACTTCCACTCTGCGAATGAACTACAGTGTGCTCCCTCATCTCCATCAGCCACATGTCCCGACTCGCCAACTTTAAAACATCCTCTTTAAAAGTCTTATTGAGCACCTCATCTATTTGTTAGGTTAGTTTGAAATAGTGCAGCATATAATGAATGCTTGCCACATGTGACTGCCATTAATTACATTCCTTCATTGACCTCATGCACTGGAGGTAAGAGACTGCTACCGACCGACCGGCCGGCTCACTGTTCAAACATCACCATGCTTTATGTGTGTGTGGACACATTGTGTCAGACACATCTAGGATTTTGCTGGGCTATTTACCTTTGCAGTGCAGACTGAAGGTTGTTCCACGCAAAACACTGACCTCATTTGGCACACAAATTGGATCCTTATGGACTTGATGTACTACAAGAGATACTGCAGCATTTGCTATTTACATGGCTTATACTTAGAGCTACTGTTTACAGTAAGTCTGATCCTTCTATACTCTAATTTGTTTTAAAATACTGCAAATCTGTGTAGTTCATAAACATTAGGATTAAACCAGAAATTTACCCTTCATGATACTGAGATGTTTCCCTCAACTGGGAACAATGATATTCACACCACCTATATTCAGTGATTTTTTGAGTAAGTTGTTGTTTTGCTGTGTGCGTGTGCGTGTACTCAACTGGCATCAATCTCAGGATTTCAGTTTTAAGTGGCATTGGTGCATGTTATAGAGTTGTGAAATTTGCAACTAACCCTGAAACGATAGTTAATACTTTGATAGTTTAGACCCCTGTTCCACTATTATTGCAGGGCCTTGGTTATTAATTGGTAGACATGATGCCTAATTAATTTAAATTCTGGACTGTACTGTCTTCTGGGTAGTTTGCTTTTGAGCCAATTGCCGAGTTGGCTGTTGAACCTTTTTGACGACATTCTTTATTGAGGAACTACTTGTCCTGTCGTCTCATGAACATAATTGCCTGGAATAACCAGAATTATACTTGTTAACCATTAATAAATCATAGAAAATGTTTCCCAAGATAGTGAATGACTTTGCCAGGTGGCTTGGTTTGGGCCCATTGTTCTGGTTATTGTAGCATGGGCAAGAAATAAAATAAATCCTTCCAATGCTATTTTAACAGGCATTAATCCATTCTAAAGTAAGCCAGCTAATGCGTAAGTATGTTGACCATTTACATGCTAGAATCTTGCGGCCTTGTAGTCAAAGGCATAGATCTTGCATTTGCTTGTGCCCTAACAGTTGGAAGTGTTACATTCACCTGGTGTTCCGGTTCCGGTCTGCACACATACATATATAATATATCTCCCCACTCCTGTCTCCATTAACCACTGTCATAATGCTGAGTTTGTCAGTTATTAAATGTGCCATTTGAGTAATTGTGATCATGCCCTGTTTTAATGTGCTCTTCCAACTGAAAAAAAAGTCAGAAAATTGTTATTTTGTAGCATACGAAATTTGCATAACATTCAGTTATTCTGTAGCAGATGCAGAATTACTTGTTATTCTGGAGTCCTGCATGAAAATTATCCAATTTCCTTTAGGTTTTGTGACTAGTTAGGGCAAAAAGAATGGTGATGGGGGTAGGTTTGTGAGCTCTCTGACTGTCTTGTAAGATGAAAGTGTGCTTGAAGCTGAGCAGAGATTGTCAGAATTGAAGAGCAGTGTCGTGGTTAGAAGATAATTTGGGGCAAATTGCCTTTTGCTTCAGTAGCTGGAATGCAACAGTTAATCTCTGGAAACCTGCATGCATTTCTGTCTGGGCTGCAAAGGGAGGTTGTAGCCGGTGTTGTCATGTGCTGCTGTTATGTAAATTATTAATTGCTTTTTCTATTGCCTCATTCTTTTTGCCCAGGCGAAGAACCAAGTAAAGATGTGGTGCAAGATGTTGATGATGACAATCAGTGAGAAGACATGGCGAATGAGAAGACCCTGTCTGCCCCTCTCCTGCCCTCCCTACAGTCCTAGTCCAAGCTGAGAACCAGTAAATTTGATGTTGGTACTGGACCTCAGAATTAGCTATGTGCCCATTTGGGTTCCGAGGATTATTTTTGTTTTTTATTTTTATTTTTTACTTGTTTAAAAAAATCTAAAGGCATTGCTGGCTCTCTATGGATGCTTAACTGGGACCTGCTGTCTTTGACTAGATATCACAGTCCTTTGAAAATCTTTTTGAATAAACTGTTCGAATCTACTAAATACAGCTTTGTGAATAATTCATGCCTCCACCTTTTTACCAGTGGAAATCTGAACAGTGAATTGGTGGTCAGTCATGAATCATCAATGATTGATCTGAGCCCAGTTCCTACAAATGCTGGAAAACCTTTGGTCTTTTTTGGGGGGGAGGGGGGTGATGGGGAATTAGGCATTTACAATACACCAAACAGTCTTAACCACCTTTGTGATTGCATGCTCTTGGTTTGCTTTTTTCCCCTAAATAAAATGTACACGCACACCTACTAGCTAAGCAAATAAAACTGTGTTCTTGGTGAGCAGTCGAGTAGCTTGCTCTGAAAGTCTTTGAACGTGATGTGTACAGTGTTTTCTTTCAGTGTTTTTAACCCTGAAGGTAGCAGGTGCCAGTTACAATCCATGGGTAGTCCTTTGCTGTTAATTTTTGTCCATCCTGGCAGAGCAGGTCGTGTTTGAGCTGCTGTTGAAGCCTGCATGCTTTGTTAAAACAAGTTTTTTGGTTTTTTTTCTGACCCACTCCTCTTTCTCTCCCCTTCCCTTCTCTTTCTCTCTTTGTTCAGTATGTGTAACTTGAAGCTAATTTGTACTACTGGATATATCTGACTGGAGCCACCGATACAGATCTGTATCCTTCTTACTGAAACACAGCATGGATTAATATTAAACTTAAATAAAAGAACCTAAATTAAGAGCTGTTTTGCTGTTTATCCTCTGTGACAGTCACTTTTTCTCCAGACATTGAGAAAATAATGAGTAGTAAATAGGCAGATTAATTCAATGGGAGATTGTCGCTTGTAAGTTAAACGTTTTAATTGTATCTTTTTTTGGTTTTGGACCATCTCAAGGGCTTAACAGGACTTAGATTAAGGGTCATTTTCCAAACAATAGAAATAATTGGAATGATTACACAGATGATCTCAATCTACTGTAATATGGGAAAATGAAGGGTATAGTTTGGCTGGAGAATTGTAATTGACTGTTAAGGGTCAAGTGGTGGTAACGAATTAGCCCAGTAAATTAGCAAATTATATTTAAGGAATCAGTTTAGTAAATTCCTGGGGAGGCAGACGGAAATGATAGTTGTAAGCAGGAGCCAACAAAGAATTGAAAAAGACCATGCTTTAGTAACTGACTGGAAATCATGATGGGGAAGGGCAATACTTTAAGTAGAAATAACTTAATGCTCAAGATGACATCAAGGATTAGGGAAGGACAGCAGAAATTGAAACGTGCAATAAAATTGAATAATGATGCCAGTAGTCAGGTCAGGTAGCTCCCTAGGAGTGTGACCTTTTTAACTCCAAATTCTATCTGACCAGCATTTTCTGTCTTAATTCCCAATGGTTGTGTGTCTTAAACAAGTCTTTCTGAGAAGCATGCTGATGTTCTTCAATGTTCTAAGAACTTCAAAAACTTTAGGCAAATCTGAATTTCTTGCATCTTCCTGGCTGAATACGATACAGCATAGAACAGCTGTTAACTCCATTACACCTGTGGTTAGCGCTGTCTCCCATCTACTTCAGATTCCTTACCAATCAATTCTGTTGATCATTAACTACTTGAACTGTTCATTATGTTTCCACTTGATTATCCTTTTCTAACATGTCCCATTCTTATTTGTTTGACCCTATCCATGAATTGAGAGCTACCAGCAGCCACAACACTTCTTTACCCAGGGTATCTCTTGCTCTACCCAAGGATAGTCTCTGGTTCAGTGAGGAAATGCAAAAGGCACCAGGAGTAACAAGCCTATTTGTGAAATGGTGCTGATTTGATGGTGTTACAACAGAAATAAACACGGCAAAACACCATGTTATTGCCACAGCCAACCAATTCTACAACAATGCAATGAAGTTAAATCTTTGTGGACTTAACCCATCCCATTCTGAATTATGATGGACATTTTATGAGAAGAGGTGACCTCAAATAGCCAAATCCGATATGAAATTAGAACTAGCGTTTGTTGCAAAACGCTGGCTTAAAGCAATTTCTTCAGACAGAAATGCTCAACAAATAGTCCATTCTGACCTCTGCTTGAGATTTATGCTATCCCAGAAACTAGCAATTTCATTCATAAATATAAAGAAGTGGCATGAAAGCATTGGTTCAAAGGCTTTGGAAACTTGGTGTCCAGGCTGTACTTGTGAAGACTGCTACAGTGCAGACACAACACTGACATTATCCCAGCAAAGTGGGGAAATTGCCAAGAGGTACTTTGTCTACAAAAACATTAAGATCCAGCCAATTACCGCTCCATCAGTCCATTCAAAAACTCATGGGGTATTAATGTGATGAAGGGAAGGATATGTGTTTGTGGATGTCCATTGAGTTCAGTGATGACCACTTGCCCAGACTTTGTTCTAGTTCCAGTTTGAGTCAACTGCATTCCAGAGTGAATTGGAAATGGGTACAAGGGTAACATCAAGGATTAATGGGCTTGAAAAAATAGAGGTTAATGAAAATGAAGGGGCATATTTCCATCAGCAGGAGTCTCAAAGAAAGATGGTTGCTGGAAGCCGTTCGTTCAGCTGCAAGACATTCCTGTGGGAATGATCTACTGGTAGCTGCCGCTCAACCTTTGGTCCAGCATAGGGTGAAAATTGGGCATGGTGGTATGCGATTATAAACTTTAGTTACATATAGCATTCTTTAGCTAACGGAAAATGTTCAATCAGACTGTTAACTGGCATAAACATTTGAGTTAGTCAGATGGTTCACTGCACAGTGATTATAATAACGGGGGGGGGGATCTAACCAAGTCCCTTTGATATTCAGTAACATCACCCTCGATGGCATCTGTAAATTTCTGGCCCAGCCATACAAATTCTGTAGCTGTAAGGCTTGGTGTCCTGTGTTGAATCACTTGCCTTCTACCTCCATCATCTGCAAAGCACATAACTGGGAATGTGATGCAACACTTTCTGCTCAACTGGATGAGTGCCACTTCACTGCTCACAAGACCATCCAGACTAAAAAGACAACTATACTGCATTCTCTTGCTTCACCATTGGTAATTAACTAGATTTAAATTATCTTTTAAAAAGATGTAGTCACACATGCCACTGCTGGCAAGGTGCTCTGTTTCTTTGATGGGATGCAGTGAAGAACATAACTTCCCCACAGGGAAACTCTTCGGAATTAATTCTTTAATAGATTACTTTAAAGGATTTACTTTCCTGAAGAGGTAGATAGGGTGGTCAAAAATGCTTTTGGCACATTGGCCTTCATCAATCAGAGTATTGAGTAAAGAAGTTGGGAGGTCATATTGCAGTTATATAAGACGGTGGTGAAGCTGCTGTTAAGAGTATTGTGTTCAGTTCTGGGCACCATGTTATTGGAAAGATGTCAAGCTGGAAAGGGTACGGAGAAAATATATGAGGATGTTGCCAGGACTAGAGGGTCTGAGCTATAGGGAGAGGTTGAGATGGTTGGGGCTCTATTCCTTGGAGCGCAGGAGGATATGGGGTGATCTTAGAGGTGTATAAAATCATAATAGGAAATAGATTGGGTAGATGCACAGTCTCTTGCCCAGAGTAGGTGAATCGAGGACCAGAGGACATAGGTTGAAGGTGAAGGGGGAAAAGATTTAATAGGAATCTGAGGTGAAACTTTTTCACACAAAGGGTGGTGGGTGTTTGGAACAAGCTGCCAGAAGAGGTAGTTGAGGCTGGGATCATCCCAACCTTTTCAGAAACAGTTAAACAGGTACTTGGATAGGATAGGGTTTGGATGGATATGGACCACACGTGGGCAGGTGGGGCCAATGGAGCTGGAACATGTTGGCCTGTGTGGGCAAGTTGGGCTGAAGAGCCTGTTTCCACGCTCTAAAACATGTTGAGCTGATGTGCAGTGGGTCCCACTGCTATGGGGTAGGGGAGTGCAGGATTATTGCCTCAGCAAAAATTAACAGATCATTGTCTGGTCAAGATGGTTTGACTGTTGGAGGGGAAGAAACAAACATTTGCATTTCCATGCATTCTTTGACCTTGATGGGAGTTGCTGTTGAAGACTTGACTAGGTGCAGTTGCACATTTTGTTGATGATGACTGCACATTAACTTGTTGAAATTTAGGCATGTTGTTGCTCAGGTGACCTGAGTAGTGTAAATCAGCAATTGAGAATTGATCCGAGCAAATAGTTTCAGCTGCGCTGGGATTTATTTTAATCTTGGCTAGTTAAAAAAGTTAGTAGCAGCTGAAGCTTTTTGTCCCAAGGGTACAGCCGTGGATTCGGGTGTCAGAAAAGTGAGCATACATCAGATCGAGCTGTGGTAACAGCATCTCACACACACTGCCACTTGGAAGAGCAATGTCATGAGAGTAGCTATCGCCACTCAGACAGCAGGAAGGTCCTGAGACTCCTGGTCAGACATGTAATGAGTGTCCTGACACCACTGACTGCACTGGGTGAATACAATTGGGATGGAGGTGGGGATGGCCATGAAGGAAATAGTGCTGGGTCCTCAAATGGTAGCAGCTAGTCTAAAACCACCAAACTCTCACCCAGCTGATTCAAATCAGTAATCTGAAGAAATGCTGTCATTCCAGCAGTAAAGTCTTAATTAACAAACATAGAAAATCGGTGCAGGAGTAGGCCATTTGGCCCTTTGAGCCAGCACCGCCTTTCAATATGATCATAACTGAGCATCCAAAATCAGTACCCTGTTCCTGCTCCCCCCCACCCCCCCATATCCCTTGATTCTGTTAGCCCTAAGAGTTATATCTAACTTGAAAACATCCAATGAATTGGCCTCCACTCCCTTCTGTGTGAGAGACTAGAGGGCGTAGCTTTAAGGTGAGCTAAAGTCTACCATCAAGTCTATTCTGCCATTCAATCATGGCTGATCTATCTTTTCCTCTCAACCCCATTCTCCTGCCTTCTCCCCATAACCCCTGACACCCGCACTAATCAAGAATCTATCTATCTCTGCCTTAAAAACATCCACTGACTTGGCCTCCACAGCCTTCTGTCGCCAAGAATTCCACAGATTCACCACCCTCTGACTAAAGACACCCCCCCCCCCCATCTCCTTCCGAAAAGAATGTCCTTTAATTCTGAACTAATCCGGGGGTCGTCGGGCGGCTCCGGGAGACCGGAGACTCCTCGCCTTCCGCCCTTTACCTGCCCTGTGCCCGCGGCTCCGGCGCTTCGGGGAGAAACAACATTCATTGACGAACCGCAGTCTCTGCATCGCCCACCCGACTCCCTCCCTCTCCCCCAGCCTTCACCTCCACGCTCACCTACACTTCCCCCCCCCCCTCCCTCTCCCCCAGCCTTCACCTCCACGCTCACCTACACTTCCCCCCCCTCCCCATCCCTCACCTCCATTCTCGCCCTTCCCAATATTCCCCTCTCCTCCTCCTTCCCTCCAATCTCCCCCCTCCCATTCCAGTCCCCCGCTCCTCTCACCCCCCACCCCCCGGGGCCGGCACCCACCCTGATCGCAGCCTCGAGCTCCCGGCCCCGTTCCTCATCGTGCCCAGAGTGCGGATCGCCTCTCTCTCCGGACCCGGGCAAAGACCTCCCTCCCTCCCTCGCTCTCCCCCTCCCTCTCCCTCCCCCCTCCCTTCCCCCCCTCTCTCTCTCCCCCCCCCCTCTCTCCCTCCCTCTCTCCCTCCCTTCCCCTCCCTCTCTCTCTCCCTCCCTCTCTCCCTCCCTCCTCCCCCCCCCCCCCCCCCCCCCGCTGATGGCTCCACGCCTTGCCCCACGCTTCCTACTGTAAAGTGCCCGATCCTGGCGGCCCGGGCCGGCAGACAAATCATTGCTGGACTCAGTTTGACAACAATAAACCTTGGCGTGGAAAGACAGAGCGGTGGAGGAAGTAGGAGTAGAGTTGCTGCCTCCCAGCGCCAGAGACCCCGAGTTCGATCCTGACCACAGGCGCTGTCTCCGAGGAGTTTGCACGTTCTCCCCGTGACCGCGTGGGTTTTCTCCGGGAGCCCCAAGTCTCCTCACACACTCCAAAGACGCGCAAGTTTGCAGGTTAAATGGTATCGGTAAAAACATGTAAATTGTCCCTCGTGTGTAGGATAGGGCTAGTCTCGCAGGTGGCCCCGGACTTGGGCTGAAGGGCCTGTTTCCACGCTGCTCTCTCTCCAAGGTAGAGTCTAGAGTCTAGGTAGAGTCTGCCAATCTCCTATCCCCCCACATCCGGACCAAACTCAGATCCTGGGGGGACAGGGCTTTCTCCATCGCTGCTCCCACCCTATGGAACTCACTACCTCAAACCGTCAGAGACTCCTCCACACTCACCACATTCAAAACATCACTGAAGTCTCACCTATTCAGTACTGCCTTCAACCACTGAAGGTCACCTCACCTTCTGTCTCCTTTCTCTGTTCGTTTACTTATTTATCTATTTATTCACTTCCCTATGTTCTCTAAATCCCTGTAAAGCGTCTTTGAGTATATGAAAAGCGCTATATAAATGTAATGTATTATTATTATTATTATTATTATTATTAAAGTCGTGAGTACGCAGTGTTTGGGGAGGTGACGATAATGTTCCCTACACCAATACCAACCGGGCTGTGGCCATTAACCACCTCCTACCCCTGTCCCAACCCCACCTGCCCCCCTCCATCCACCGACCTCCCCCTCTCTCCATCAGCTCTCTACCTTCAGTCCTCATGGAGAGATTGATCTCACAAAGGCGACCCCCAGTTCTACCCCCAGTTCCCCCTGACCCGCCGAGTTCCTCCAGCACTTTGTTTTTGTTCCAGATTGCAGCACCTGCAGTGTCCGGTGTTCTTGGTCGAACCAGTGAGAGGTCGTGGGATGGGACGGAGGTGAATTACTCAAAACCCCATTGGCTCCGTGAACAAAGAACTGTATACACTGGATCAGGCCACAATGTCCGTGCTGAACATGATGCCGTTAAACTAATCCCCTCTCTCTGCGTGTGATCCATATCCCTCCATTCTCTGCATATCCACGTGTCTATCCTGAAGCCTTTGAAACGCCACTGCCGTATCTGCCTCCACCACCACCACTGGCGTCCAAGTTCCTGTGTAAAACAAACTTGCACACACATCTCCTTTAAACTATGCCCCTCTCCCCTTAAAGCTACGCCCTCTTGTCTTTGACATTTCACACTGGTGAAAAAGGTTCTGACTCTATCTAGGTCTCTCTCAATTTTATCAGCTTCTATCAGGTCTCCCACACCTGGTTATCGTGTGTCTTGTGAACTGAAGGCAGTCACCAATGGGATTCCATAGAGAACTTGCTCCTTGCATTTGCAACATGCAACAATGATTTAGACAAACACACTCTGGTAAATGCTGCAGATGAGAGCTACAGGTGAGGTGTGGATGACCAGAGGACTCCAGACCTGGCTCCTGTATTCAAGAATCGCAATGGATGAAGAATATGAGACTGGATTTATTTACACTTGGGAAGGCAAGACTTGATTAGAGAAAGTCAACATGGCTTTGTCGGTGGGAAATTCTCTCGCTACTGAGGAAGGAAGGCTACATCAGTGGAGCATTGGGTGAAGTGTCGGCCGATGGGATTTAATCCTGAAAAGTGCAAGGTGATGTGTTTCGGGAAGTGGGGGTTGGATGCAGACAGTAACAGGTAGAGCGATAAGGAATATTGATGGTCAGAGGGATCGTGGAGTTCAAGTCCACAGTTTTCTCAAATATCTACACAGGTAGACCAGATAGTGAAAGCAAGCTTGCCTTCATAAATGGCATGCTTGCCTTCATAAATGGGGGCACAGAACGTAACTGTTGGGATGTTATATTATAGACAATAGGTGCAGGAAGAGGCCATTCGGCCCTTCAAGCCAGCACCGCCATTCAATGTGATCATGGCTGATCATTCTCAATCAGTACCCCGTTCCTGCCTTCTCCCCATACCCCCTGACTCTGCTATCCTTAAGAACTCTATCTAGCTCTCTCTTGAATGCATTCAGAGAATTGGCCTCCACTGCCTTCTGAGGCAGAGAATTCCACAGATTCACAACTCTCTGACTGAAAAAGTTTTTCCTCATCTCAGTTCTAAATGGTCTACCCCTTATTCTTAAACTGCGCCCCCTTGTTCTGGATTCCCCGAACATTGGGAACATGTTTCCTGCCTCTAACTTGTCCAACCCCTTAATAATCTTATACGTTTCGATAACAACTTTAAACACTGGTTAGACTGCATGGAGTATCGGGAGCAGTTTTGGTCGCCACGCCACAGGAAGGATGTGGTTGTACTGGGGAGAGTTGAGGAGATTCACCAGGATTTCGCTTCTCTAGAGGGCTATGGAGAGAAATTGTATAGGCTTTGCTTTTGCTGGAGTTAAAAGGCTGAAGGGTGACTTGATACAGATATATAAAATTACAAGAGGCTGAGATAAGGTAAATAATCAGAATGTTTTTTCCCATGGTAGTGTTTATCAAAAACAAGGGGGTATAGGTTTACAGAGAGAGGAGAGAGGAGAAAGGAGATCTGAGGAGTAAATACCTCCTCCTACAGAGAGTGCCTGTTGTTTAGAAAGTGCTGCCATGGAGGTGCTGGAATCAGATACAATCACAATGTTTAAGAGGCATTTAGACAGGCTCAAGCCAGGCAATGGAAGGATAAGGAACCAATAAAGACAAACAGGATTCGGGTGGATGGGGAAAAGGAGGCCTCCAGGTCCCGCCTCTGTGCAGTCTGACTGTCATTAATTTGATTGAATTGTTTGAGAGGTAACGAGGTAACAATGTTTATTGGTGAGGGTGGTGTAGCAGAGGTCCACATTGACTTCAGTAAGGCCTTTGACACAGGCCAGCCGGTCCAGAAGGTTATAGTTCATGGAATCCAAGGAAAGCTGGCAAATTAGAGCCACGATTGACCTGCTGAAAGAGGGTGGTGGGGGAGGGATACTTTTCTGTTGGGGGTCTGTGACCTATGGCGCACCATAGGGATGCCGGGACCCCTGGTGTTAGTGACACGTTATTGACTTGGATGTGAATGTAGATACAAGTTCACAGATGAAACTAAAGTTGGTGGTGGTGTAGATCAAGATGATTGAAGGTTCCAGCAGGATATTGATCAGTTGGAACAATGTCCATATCCACAGACCCTTATGGTTACTGGGTGAGGGAACTGAGAGTGGAATAGAAAAATAGAAAACAGGTGCAGGAGGAGGCCATTCAGCCCTTCAAGCCAGCACCGTAATTCATTGTGATCATGGCTGATCATCCACAATCAGTAACCCTTGCCTGCCTTCTCCCCATATCCCTTGATTCCGCTAGCCCCTAGAGCTCTATCTAACTCTCTCTTAAATTTATCCAGTGATTTGGCCTCCACTGCCCTCTATGACAGAGAATTCCATAAATTCACAACTCTCTGGGTGAAAAAGTTCCTTCTCACCTCAGTTTTAAATGGCCTCCCCTTTATTCTAAGAGCAGGGGGTCAAGGCTGGGACGGAGCCAACACTAATGGGTGAATGTTTCTGGTCACCACTCTACAGGAAGAGATGCAATTGCTATTGAGGGCGTGCAGAGTAGGTTTACTAGGTTAATTCCCAGAATGGCGGGACTGTCATACGTTGAAAGACTGGAGCGACTAGGCTTGTATATACAGTCAGAAAAGTCTGGGAGCAGAGCAAGGACGACCGTTGGCTGAGAACAAAAGTAAGTGGTAATTGCAGTGGAAAAGGCAGTGCATAACTCCAAGCAGATCAGGAAGGCAGCATAGAAGTGAGATTGGTTGATCAATTAAAGCAGACGATTGGTAAATTGGCAATTTAAGTAATTTAGTGGCTGATATAAGCAAGGCTTGCACAAGGGGTGCAGCCCTGTGGAGGGAAGTGCCCTGTGGAGGGAAGTGCCCTGTGGAGGGAAGTGCCCTGTTGAGGGAAGTGCGAGTCTTCGGCGAGGAGGCTGAGGTGAGGAACTTACGTTTGTTTTTTGAGCCAGAATTGTTTTTGACCCCGAAGTGATGGCGGACAAGTTGGTGCAGTGTGTTTCCTGCAGGATGTGGGAAGGTAGAGACATCGCTGGAGCTTCTGGGAGCTACACCTGCATGAACTGTGTCCAGGTGCAGCTCCTGAATGGACGTGTGGCGGAGTTGGAGAAGCAGCTGGATGACCTCAGGGCCATCCGGGAATGCGAGAGTTTCCTGGACAGGACCTACTGTGAGGCTGTCACGCCAAGGGTCCAGGTCGAGCGAAGGTGGGAGACCGTTTCAGGGGGGAGCAAACGTGGACTACAGGAGACCCCGGTGGCTGTGCCTATTGCAAACAAGAACACCCTATTGGGAACTGTCGGGGCAGAAGACGCTTCCAGTCCGAGCGGCAGTCGTGTTGGCGGTTCTAACCCAGGCAAGGAAACTCGACCGGGGAGACCGAAGTCAGGAAGAGCCATAGTAGTCGGTGACTCCATTGTCCGAGGTACGGACAGTAGATTCTGTGGCGACAGGCGGAAGTCGAGGATGGTCTGTTGTCTCCCTGGTGCCAGGGTTCATGACATCACGGAGCGGCTTCAGAACATCCTAGCGAGGGAAGGCGATCAACCGGAAGTAATTGTGCACGTGGGCACGAACGATGTCGGGAGGAAGAGGAAGGAGATACTGCAACGTGAGTTTAGAGAGTTAGAAAGAAGACTGAGAAGTAGGACGTCGAGGGTGGTTGTCTCTGGACTGCTACCTATACCTCGTGCTGGTGCGGGCAGGAACAGAGAGATCGGGGATATGAATGTATGGCTGAAGGGCTGGTGCAGGGAACAGGGATTTAGATTTCTAGACCACTGGGATCTCTTCTGGGGTAGGGGTGACCTGTACAAAAGGGATGGGTTACACCTTAACAGCAGGGGGACCAACATTCTGGCAGGCAGGTTTGCTAGTGCTACACGTGTGGCTTTAAACTAAATAGTGGGGGGGGGAGGGGTTGACAAATTGGGAATATGGAGATGGAGTTAAAGGGGAAGCGAATACAGGGGAAACTGTAAAGGGCTCTCGAATAAATGGGAAGGGAAGTTATAGAAGGGATAAGAGAGTAAGGTCAGGGCCAATTGTGACCGGTGTGAGAGGGGAGGTGAATACCGAAGTTAAAGTGTTATATTTAAATGCGCGAAGTATAAAAAATAAAGTGGATGAGCTTGAGGCTCAGTTAGACATTGGCAAGTATGATGTTGTGGGAATCACAGAGACATGGCTACAAGAGGACCAGGGCTGGGAACTGAATATTCAGGGGTACACAATGTATAGAAAAGACAGACAGGTGGGCAGAGGGGGTGGGGTCGCTCTGTTGGTAAGGAATGATATTCATTCCCTTGCAAGGGGTGACATAGAATCAGGAGGTGTAGAATCAGTATGGATAGAAATGAGGAATTGTAAGGATAAAAAGACCCCAATGGGAGTTATCTACAGGCCCCCAAACAGTAGCCTCGACATAGGGTGCAAGTTGAATCAGGAGCTAAAATTGGCATGTCACAAATGTAATGCTACGGTGGTCATGGGAGATTTCAACATGCAGGTAGACTGGGAAAATCAGGTTGGTAATGGACCCCAGGAAAGAGAGTTTGTGGAGTGTCTCCGAGATGGATTCTTAGAACAGCTTGTACTGGAGCCTACCAGGGAGAAGGCAATTCTGGATTTAGTGTTATGTAATGAACCTGACCTAATAAGAGGACTCGAGGTAAATGAGCCATTAGGAGGCAGTGACCACAATATGATAAGTTTTACTCTACAAATTGAGAGGGAGAAGGGAAAATCGGAGGTGTCAGTATTACAGTATAACAAAGGGGATTACAGAGGCATGAGGCAGGAGCTGGCCAGATTTGACTGGACGGAGGCCCTAGCAGGGAAGACTGTGGAACAGCAATGGCAGGTATTCCTGGGAATAATGCAGAAGTTGCAGGATCAATTTATCCCAAAGAGGAGGAAAGATTCTAAGGGGAGTAAGAGGCACCCGTGGCTGACAAGGGAAGTCAGGGACAGCATAAAAATAAAAGGGAAGAAGTATAACATAGCAAAGAAGAGTGGGAAGCCAGAGGATTGGGACTCTTTTAAAGAGCAACAGAAGAGATAACTAAGAAGGCAATACGGGGAGAAAAGATGAGGTACGAGGGTAAGCTAGCCAATAATATAAAGGAGGATAGTAAAAGCTTTTTTAGGTATGTGAAGAGGAAAAAAATAGTCAAGGCAAATGTGGGTCCTTTGAAGTCAGAAGCAGGGGAATTTATTATGGGGAACAAGGAAATGGCAGACGCGTTGAACCGGTACTTTGGATCTGTCTTTACTAAGGAGGATACAAACAATCTCCCAGATGTTCTAGTGGCCAGAGATCCTAGGGTGACAGAGGAACTGGAGGAAATCCACATTAGGCAGGAAAAAGTTTTGGGTAGACTGATGGGACTCAATGCTGATAAATCCACAGGGCCTGATGGTCTGCATCCCAGGGTGCTCAAGGAGGTGGCTCTAGAAATTGTGGACGCATTAGTGATTATTTTCCAATGTTCTATAGATTCCGGGTCAGTTCCTGTGGATTGGAGGGTAGCTAATGTTATCCCACTTTTCAAGAAAGGAGGGAGAGAGAAAACAGGAAATTATAGACCAGTTAGTCTGACATCAGTGGTGGGGAAGGTGCTGGAGTCAATTATAAAAGACGAAATTGCGGAGCATTTGGATGGCAGTAACAGGATCGTTCCGAGTCAGCATGGATTTACGAAGGGGAAATCATACTTGACTAATCTACTGGGATTTTTTGAGGATGTAACTAGGAAAATTGACAGGGGAGAGCCGGTGGATGTGGTGTACCTCGACTTTCAGAAAGCCTTCGACAAGGTCCCACATAGGAGATTGGTGGGCAAAATTAGAGCACATGGTATTGGAGGTAGGGTACTGACATGGATAGAAAGTTGGTTGACAGACAGAAAGCAAAGAGTGGGGATAAATGGGTCCCTTTCAGAATGGCAGGCAGTGACTAGTGGGGTACCGCAAGGCTCGGTGCTGGGACCGCAGCTATTTACAATATACATTAATGACTTGGATGAAGGGATTAAAAGTACCATTAGGAAATTTGCAGATGGTACAAAGCTGGGTGGTAGTGTGAGCTGTGAGGAAGATGCTATGAGGTTGCGGGGTGACTTGGACAGGTTGTGTGAGTGGGCGGATGCATGGCAGATGTAGTTTAATGTGGATAAGTGTGAGGTTATCCACTTTGGTGGTAAGAATAGGAAGGGAGATTATTATCTGAATGGTGTCAAGTTAGGAAAAGGGGACGTACAACGTGATCTGGGTGTCCTAATGCATCAGTCACTGAAAGGAAGCACGCAGGTACATCAGGCAGTGAAGAAAGCCAATGGAATGTTGGCCTTCATAACAAGAGGAGTTGAGTATAGGAGCAAAGAGGTCCTTCTGCAGTTGTACAGGGCCCTAGTGAGACCGCACCTGGAGTACTGTGTGCAGTTTTGGTCTAAAAAATTTGAGGAAGGATATTCTTGCGATTGAGGGCGTGCAGCGTAGGTTTACTAGGTTAAATCCCGGAATGGCGGGACTGTCATATGTTGAAAGACTGGAGCGACTAGGCTTGTACACACTGGAATTTAGAAGGATGAGAGGGGATCTTATCGAAACGTATAAGATTATTAAGGGGTTGGACACATTAGAGGCAGGAAACATGTTCCCAATGTTGGGGGAGTCCAGAACCAGGTGGCACAGTTTAAGAATAAGGGGTAGGCCATTTAGAACAGAGATGAGGAAAAACTTTTTCAGTCAGAGAGTTGTGAATCTGTGGAATTCTCTGCCTCAAAGGGCAGTGGAGGCCAATTCTCTGAATGCATTCAAGAGAGAGCTAGATAGAGCTCTTAAGGATAGCGGAGTCAGGGGGTGTGGGGAGAAGGCAGGAACGGGGTACTGATTGAGAATGATCAGCCACGATCACATTGAATGGTGGTGCTGGCTCGAAGGGCCGAATGGCCTCCTGCACCTATTGTCTAATGGAAGGTGCAGAAGGAGTTGAGCAGGGCTGATGAAACCATATCTAGCAGGAGAGGAGAGAGGTGAAGGGGAGACTTGACTGAGGTTCAAAAACTACGAAGGCCTGGATATAGGTCTCCCCGTTCCCCGAGCAGAATAGTCAAAAGCCAAAGAGCAGGGGTTGATGTAACTGGTAGAAGGATTAGAAAGGGAGTAGTTTCACCCTGAGGGTAGTGGTGGAACTCGTTGCCGGAGAGGGTAGGGGGTGATATTATTACATACCAACAGGGCGTGAGCTCCAGGGAAACATTGCGGCAGCTTGCACCTACCGTCGTTACCTGTTCACCGCTGTCCAGGTAGAGTTTCACCAGATCTCTGAGCCCCGGCCATGGTTAGACAGGGACCGAGCTGCATTCTAGAGAGTGACTGTCCATGACAGCAAGTCTACGTTTGACCGAGTGTGGCACCGGGGGAGACACTGAAGTGGCCTGGGTCAGACCTCACTCACACAGGGGGAGATGGTGGTCACATCCCAGCCCCTGGACATCAGTGTGGGAGTTGATCAGGGCAGAGTCGAGGTTGGCAGCCTGGGACCTGGGGGGGTTGGGACGGGGGACTGTAGAGATGGGTTCTGGGGCCTGGTTGTTTGTGATACATTGTTGACATGGCTGTAAATGTGGGAGACACCATGAGTATTTTTCCTTGCATCGACGGGTCAGGATGATGATACTTGCCTCTGAGGGCAGTCAGTCATCACCTCCACTTGTCACCCCTCAAGGAGTGAAGCAGCCAACACCAGCAGATGTCACAACCCAGACGATGTTCAGATACGGGGGGGGTGAGACGTGGCAATGAACGTCCCTATTGCAGAAGTGCCCAAGCTATGAACCTCAACAAAGGTCTCACCATTCACCCTGAAAATGCAATGGCGTTCGTTCCCATTGCCGAGTCCCCACCATCAGAATACCCCACAAACACAGAGAGGTCGGGTGCTGGCCAGCAACAAGGACTACCACTGTGTTCCCCGAGTGGGGATTGTGTGTGACTGGGAGGGGATCCTGTAGGCGGTGGTGCTCCCCGGCAGCTGCTGCCCTCCCCGTCCCCCGTCCCTGGTGCTGGAGGTGGTGGGGTTGGGAGGCGCTGTTGTTGCTGGGGAGAGTAACCGGGTAGATTCTCCTGTGATTCTCCAAGGCACTTCCAGCATCCACCAGCTGGAGGCAGGAGTGTGATGGAACGCCCTCGACCGGCCGGGGTGAGTGGAGCTCCCCACAACTCTCACCAGCAGCCCAGTCCAGGGGAGCCTGCACCCCGTCCACCGGTACAGTGTCTACCACCGACAAACTTCCCCACGGTTACTCTCCCCAGCCACGGCAGCGCCTCCCAAAGCCGCTACCTCCAGCGCCAAGGCCGGGGGGACACCACCGCCTGCAGCATCCCCCCCAAGTCACACACAATCCTGACAGGGAACACATTGGTGGTACTTCCTTGTTGCTGGATCTCCCCCTCCTGCACAACTGGACGAGCCCCTTCACCGGAAGGCCAACGCTGGTTCAACATGGTGGCACAGCACCCCCACCCTGTCAGGGGCAGTAAGTGCCGGCGAAGTCTCAGCTCGTCGTTGAATCAAACGCCCGCTGCCCATCCCATCAATTCCACACTCAGCCCCGTGACAAGGAGTGAGGGGCAGCGAGGGTCTTGTGGGTAAAACTGAAATAAATTCAACCTGCGTGCTGGCTTCAAGGTTAAATTTAATTCGGTCAGAAAGTGAACTGTAACATGGCGGGGGGAGAGGGGTGGGGTGGGGACGGGGATGAAACACGCAGCCGAGGGCTGGGCACTGTCCGCTGGGTGCCCCGAGCTGCCGTCTCTGTGTGTGGGGGAGCAGAGTCCTTGGCCCAGGGAGCGTGGGGGTCACGACTCGCTGTCGGAGGTGGAGCTCTCCCGGCTGATCTCGATCTGCAGCGAGGGCAGGTTGTCCAGCCGGCTCTTCTTGTGCGACCGTTCCTTCTCCCTGATCAGAGCCCCCCAGGCTCGCTGCAGAGCTACGTCGCCATCCTCCTCTTTCTCCTCTTTCTCCTCGGCCTCCACCGTCTCCTCCTCCTCCTCCTCTCCTCCTTTCTCCACGGGGGCCTCCTTGTCCGCCTCCTTCTCCGGCGACTTCTCCCCTTTCCCACGGCCCTTGCCCAGGCGGCTCCACAAACCCCCTGCAAGCAAACACACCACCGTCAGCTGGGCCGAGTAATGTGCAGAGGCTGCCCCTCGCTCAGCATTCGAGGAGGGAGGAGGGGCAGAGGGGCACGGAGCAGAGGGGGCAGAGGGGCACGGAGCAGAGGGGGCAGAGGGGCACGGAGCAGAGGGGGCAGGGGCGCAGAGGGGCACGGAGCAGAGGGGGCAGAGGGGCACGGAGCAGAGGGGGCAGGGGCGCAGAGGGGCACGGAGCAGAGGGGGCAGAGGGGCACGGAGCAGAGGGGGCAGAGGGGCACGGAGCAGAGGGGGCAGGGGGGCACGGAGCAGAGGGGGCAGAGGGGCACGGAGCAGAGGGGGCAGGGGGGCACGGAGCAGAGGGGGCAGGGGCGCAGAGGGGCACAGAGCAGAGGGGGCAGAGGGGGAAGGAACAGAGGGGCACGGAGCAGAGGGGGCAGGGGGGCAGAGGGGCACGGAGCAGAGGGGCACGGAGCAGAGGGGGCAGGGGGGCAGGGAGCAGAGGGGGCAGAGGGGGAAGGAACAGAGGGGCACGGAGCAGAGGGGGCAGAGGGGCACGGAGCAGAGGGGGCAGGGGGGCACGGAGCAGAGGGGCAGGGGCGCAGGGGGGCAGAGGGGGAAGGAACAGAGGGGCACGGAGCAGAGGGGGCAGGGGGGCAGAGGGGCACGGAGCAGAGGGGGCAGGGGGGCAGGGGGGCAGAGGGGCACGGAGCAGAGGGGGCAAAGGGGGAAGGAACAGAGGGGCACGGAGGAGAGGGGGCAGGGGGCAGAGGGGCACGGAGCAGAGGGGCACGGAGCAGAGGGGCACGGAGCAGAGAGGGCAGGGGCGCAGGCTAACACTAGACGTCACTCTTTCTGATCCACTGTTGCTAACGATTGAACGGGAAACGAGGTGAAAGGCTCGGTCCACTGTACGGTACAGTACAGCAACAGCCCTTCGGCCCACAGTGTCCATGCTAAACATGATGTCAAGTTAAACCGACTCATGTGCCAGTACGTGATTCATATCCCTCCGTTACTTGCAGATCCATGTGCCGGTCTAAAAGCCTCTTAAACGCCTCTGTCGTATCTGTCTCCACCAGTGTGTTCCAGGCACACATCACTCGCTGTGTAAATTAATTTGCCCCATACATCAATAGACAATAGGTGCAGGAGGAGGCCTTTCGAGCCAGCACCGCCATTCAATGTGATCATGGCTGATCATTCTCAATCAGTACCCCGTTCCTGCCTTCTCCCCATACCCCCTGACTCCGCTATCCTTAAGAGCTCTATCTAGCTCTCTCTTGAATGCATTCAGAGAATTGGCCTCCACTGCCTTCTGAGGCAGAGAATTCCACAGATTCACAACTCTCTGACTGAAAAAGTTTTTCCTCATCTCAGTTCTAAATGGCCTACGCCTTATTCTTAAACTGTGGCCCCTTGTTCTGGACTCCCCCAACATTGGGAACATGTTTCCTGCCTCTAACGTGTCCAACCACTTAATAATCTTATACGTTTCGATAAGATCTCCTCTCATCCTTCTAAATTCCAGTGTATACAAGCCTAGTCGCTCCAGTCTTTCAACATATGATAGTCCCGCCATTCCGGGAATTAACCTAGTAAACCTGCGCTGCACGCCCTCAATAGCAAGAATATCCTTCCTCAAATTTGGAGACCAAAACTGCACACAGTACTCCAGGTGCGGTCTCACTAGGGCCCTGTACAACTGCAGAAGGACCTCTTTGCTCCTATATTCAACTCCTCTTGTTATGAAGGCCAACATTCCATTGGCTTTCTTCACTGCCTGCTGTACCTGCATGCTTCCTTTCAGTGACTGATGCATTAGGACACCCAGATCTCGTTGTACGTCCCCTGTTCCTAACTTGACACCATTCAGATAATACTCTGCCTTCCTATTCTTACCACCAAAGTGGATAACCTCACACTTATCCACATTAAACTGCATCTGCCATGCATCCGCCCACTCACACAACCTGTCCAAGTCACCCTGCAACCTCATAGCATCTTCCTCACAGTTCACACTACCACCCAGCTTTGTATCATCTGCAAATTTGCTAATGGTACTTTTAATCCCTTCATCCAAGTCATTAATGTATATTGTAAATAGCTGCGGTCCCAGCACCGAGCCTTGCGGTACCCCACTAGTTACTGCCTGCCATTCTGAAAGGGACCCATTTATCCCCACTCTTTGCTTTCTGTCTGTCAACCAATTTTCTATCAATGTCAGTACCCTACCTCCAATACCATGTGCTCTAATTTTGCCCACTAATCTCCTATGTGGGACCTTGTCGAAGGCTTTCTGAAAGACAAGGTACACCACATCCACCGGCTCTCCCCTGTCAATTTTCCTGGTTACATCCTCAAAGAATTCCAGAAGATTAGTCAAGCATGATTTCCCCTTCGTAAATCCATGCTGACTCGGAACAATCCTGTTACTGCGATCCAAATGCTTTAATCTTTGACCCTTTCACCTCAGGGCTTTGTCCTCTAGTCTGACATTTACATACCAGGGAAAAAGGTTCTTACTATCTACCCTACCTATGCCTCTCATAGTTTTATATACTTCTATCAGGGCTCCCCTCAACCTCCAATGTTCCAGGGAAAACAATCCATGCTTGTCTAACCGCTGTTTGTGGCTCATACCCTCTAATCCAGCATCATGCTGGTAAACCTCATGCACTTTCTCCAAAGTCTCCAAATCCTTCCTGTAGTTTAGTTTAGTTTACAGATACAGCATGGAAACAGGCCCTTCGGCCCACCGAGTCCGCGCCGACCAGCGATCCCTGCACATTAACACTATCCTACACGCACTTGGGACAATTTACAATTATAGCAAGCCAATAAACCTACAAACCTGTACGTCTTTGGAGTGCGGGAGGAAACCGAAGATCTCGGAGAAAACCCACGCGGGTCACGGGGAGAACGTACAAACTCCGTACAGACAGCACCCGTAGTCGGGATCGAACCCGGGTCTCTGGTGCTGCAATTACAGCTGCAAGTACTTATGTTGCCATTGTCAGGGAACTATGGAGTTGGACTCAAAGATTCCCCTGTACATCAGTGCTGTTCACAGCCTTGCCATTAACTGTGTACTTTCCCCTTGCATTCGACCTCCCAAAGTGTAACAGCTCACACTTGCCCAGATTAAATTCTATCTGCTATTTCTCTGCGCATTTCTGTAGCTGATCTATATCCTGCTGCATACTTTGATAACTTTCCTGTCAGTTTTGGTCTTGTCTGCAAAACTACTAACCGACCCATCTACATTTATGTTTGGTACATTCTTAGAATCCAGTAAAAGATTCCTGAAACAATTTCACGACCTTAAACATGTTTTATAAAAAGGGAAATCACAGCAACTCCACACCATCAGGAGAGAGAACGGGGAATTAGAGTGATGGAGAGATACAGCACAGAAACAGGCCCTTCGACCCATTGAGTCCATGGTGACCATCACCACCCACTTACACTGATCTGTAAGGTCTCACACAGGAGGTTGGTCAACTGATTAGAGCACGTGGAGATAATAATGGAGGTAACGGGTTGAGAATTGGTTACTGATGAAGAGTGGGAATAAGGAGATCTCGGTGGGTAGAATGTGATCAGTGGGGTATGGCAGGGATCTGCGTCAGGCCCCCAGATATTCACCTTCTACACTGGTGCTTTGTCCGAGGAGAACAAACAGCTCCAGTTCACTGAAACAGCTCAACTCTGCAAGATGGTGGAGTGGGAGAGAGCAGGGCAGAGGGAGTACTGGGGGGAAATGTGATGCCTGTGATGGAGAACATAGTACCTGTGAAACAGTGAGAAATTAGTGGTTGAAGGGGCCTCGGAGAACGTGTTCACAGCACACAGAGTGTACGAGTGATTCAGAGAGCCCATCCGGGTGGGCTGGGGAGAGGCGCAGAGCAGCCACACGTACCAGTTTTCTTGGGCTTGTCCTGTGGGAAGCTCCTGCCGTCGTGTTTGGCGATGCCCAGCCTGCTGTGGACGTCTGTCTGGGGCTCCCGCCGGCTGACGGTGACACTGCTGCTCTGTGGTGAGTGCGGCCTCTTCCCCAGCCTCTGCCGGACGCCTGCAGACCGAGACAGGAGGGCGGCATCGCTCAAATGACTGTTGGCACCATCCTCACCGGCACCTCACTGATCAGATGCACCCTCCGCCCTCTCCCCACAGCGTTGCTCCCCACACCCGCAGCGTTACTCCCCACTTCCCACAGCATTACTCCCCACTTCCCGCAGCGTTACTCCCCACTTCCCGCAGCGTTACTCCCCACTTCCCGCAGCGTTACTCCCCACTCCAAGTTACTCCCCACTTCCCACAGCGTTACTCCCCACTTCCCACAGCGTTACTCCCCACTTCCCAGTGATACTCCCCACTTCCCACAGTGTTACTCCCCACTTCCCACAGCGTTACTCCCCAGTTCCCACAGAATTACTCTCTTCCCACGGCATTACTCCCCACTTCCCAGCGTTATCCCCACTTCCCAGTGTTACTCCTCACTTCCCAGTGTTACTCCCCACTTCCCACAGCGTTACTCCCCGCTTCCCACAGTGTTACTCCCCACTTCCAAGTCCCTCTGCAAGCTCCCATTAAAACCACTCCATTGCCCCTTCACATGTCTCGATCTCAGTGACTCGCTGTGGGAAGCTTTCACCGTCTCCCTGTGAGATCTTTTGTCGACTGCCTGCAAGGCAGGTCCCCTGACTACCAATGCCCCTCATTAAACCAGTGCAGTGTGGGTACAGTACTGGTGACGGAGAGCAGAGTTGGGTACAGTACCAGGTACAGTACCGGTGACAGTGATCGGTGTGGAGCGGGTACGGTACCAGTGACAGTGGTGCGGGTAGGGAACTGGTGAAGGAGGGGTATAGTACCGGTGGTGGGGAGTGGGTCAGGAGGGGTACAGTACCTGTGGTGGGGAGTGGGTACAGTACCGGTGGTGTGGAGTACAGAGGGTTACAGTACCGGTGGTGTGGAGTGGGTACAGTACCGGTGGTGTGGAGTACAGAGGGGTACAGTAGTGGGGAGTGGGTACAGTACCGGTGGTGTGGAGTACAGAGGGGTACAGTACCGGTGGTGTGGAGTACAGAGGGGTACAGTACCGGTGGTGTGGAGTACAGAGGGGTACAGTACCGGTGGTGTGGAGTGGGTACAGTACCTGTGGTGTGGAGTACAGAGGGGTACAGTACCTGTGGTGTGGAGTACAGAGGGGTACAGTACCTGTGGTGTGGAGTACAGAGGGGTACAGTACCTGTGGTGTGGAGTGGGTACAGTACCTGTGGTGTGGAGTACAGAGGGGTACAGTACCTGTGGTGTGGAGTACAGAGGGGTACAGTACCTGTGGTGTGGAGTACAGAGGGGTACAGTACCTGTGGTGTGGAGTGGGTACAGTACCTGTGGTGTGGAGTACAGAGGGGTACAGTACCTGTGGTGTGGAGTACAGAGGGGTACAGTACCTGTGGTGTGGAGTGGGTACTGTACCTGTGGTGTGGAGTACAGAGGGGTACAGTACCTGTGGTGTGGAGTACAGAGGGGTACAGTACCTGTGGTGTGGAGTACAGAGGGGTACAGTACCTGTGGTGTGGAGTACAGAGGGGTACAGTACCTGTGGTGTGGAGTACAGAGGGGTACAGTACCTGTGGTGTGGAGTGGGTACAGTACCTGTGGTGTGGAGTACAGAGGGGTACAGTACCTGTGGTGTGGAGTACAGAGGGGTACAGTACCTGTGGTGTGGAGTACAGAGGGGTACAGTACCTGTGGTGTGGAGTGGGTACAGTACCTGTGGTGTGGAGTACAGAGGGGTACAGTACCTGTGGTGTGGAGTACAGAGGGGTACAGTACCTGTGGTGTGGAGTGGGTACTGTACCTGTGGTGTGGAGTACAGAGGGGTACAGTACCTGTGGTGTGGAGTACAGAGGGGTACAGTACCTGTGGTGTGGAGTACAGAGGGGTACAGTACCTGTGGTGTGGAGTACAGAGGGGTACAGTACCTGTGGTGTGGAGTGGGTACAGTACCTGTGGTGTGGAGTACAGAGGGGTACAGTACCTGTGGTGTGGAGTACAGAGGGGTACAGTACCTGTGGTGTGGAGTGGGTACTGTACCTGTGGTGTGGAGTACAGAGGGGTACAGTACCTGTGGTGTGGAGTACAGAGGGGTACAGTACCTGTGGTGTGGAGTACAGAGGGGTACAGTACCTGTGGTGTGGAGTACAGAGGGGTACAGTACCTGTGGTGGAGCTGCTGGCTGCACCGGGCTGCTGTCTCTCTGCCAGCTGCCGTTTCTCCTCCAGCAGCAGCCGAACGTCTGACACCTTCTCCGTGGACAGCCGGGCTCCGATCCGGTTCTTTACGTTGGGCACTGCTGGCACGCTGCTCACTTCTGGCCTTATGGAATTCCTGGAGGAATAGCAAGATCGGCAGAGAGGGCAATCACCACAAAAATACACCCCAAGCACGAGCGACACACAGCTGCAAACACCCTGTGCTCTCTGTGTCTAGCCTGGGCCGATGCAGGCTGCAGCACTGACTGACCAGAGCCAGACCCGGGCCAAGCAGATCACACACAGGGCAGTGCGGTACAAATCTACATCCCTCAGTGAGAGAAAGTCACAGGGTGAACTAATGGGGCTGTCGGAGACTGCCACACTGGTATCTCTGTATCGGAACGGATTTGATGGGATCAATGGGAAGGGGTTTCCGGAGCAGAGAGAGAGAATTCCAGCCAGGTGCCACCCAGAGCAGCAGGATCTGGGGCACTGCCCGGAGGTCAGGAGACATTGTTGCCACCGATCACGTACTTGTGTGGTGGTGTCAGGGGAGGTGGCACCAGAATGGAGTCAAGATATCTGTTGTAAACACACAACATAGAAACAGTACAGCACTAGAATAGGCTCCAGACTTTCAGTCTAAAGAAGGGTCTGGATACGAAGCGTCACCCATTGCTTCCCTCCCGAGATGCTGCCTGTCCCGCCACGTTACTCCAGCATTCTGTGTCTATCTACAGGAATAGACCCTTCAGCCCACAATGTCCATGCCGAGCATGACACCAAGTTAACCCATTCTCCTCTGCCTGCACATGATCCTTATCCATGGGCCCATTTAAAAGCCTCTTGAACCCCACTTAGATCTGCCTCCACCTCCACCACCACCAGACGCCAGGGCCTTCGAGAGGAGCCGCATGGTACTGGAGGGGACCGCCTAGGCCGCCATGGGGCCGACGCACCGGCCCGCAGGGTCGGCTAAGGGGACGGATCTGCCGGCTCCGGCTGGGCCAGAGTTCCGGAGCCCGGCCATAGCTGCGGAGGTACGGATGAGGTTGTCATCGGCCGCCTCACCCGGCCTAGGCACCACATGTTTGGGGGGACCTCCGGTGGGGATTTCAAGTGCACTCTCGTAATTCTCAGGGTTAAAGGAGTTGCCGGAAAATCAGTGGTGGACATGGATTTAAATTCTCTCACACACAGGTTGCTTTCCATCCCACTCAATAACGACCTGCATTTTCACCGTGCGTGATCGGTGCGTAGGGATACCCAGGTCCCTCTGAACACCAACACCTAACAATCTGTCATCATTTAAAAATACTCTTCCTATTTTTTCCAACCAAAGTAGGTCAGGTCACATTTTGCCTGGTTATGTTCCACCTGGCCAGTCCCTACCCATTCATTGATCCACCCTCCATCCCTCTGAAACTCTACTTCTTCCATACAACCCACACTGCTGCAGAGCATTTGGATGTATTATCCATGATCCCCACATTCACATCAACGCTAGAGACTGCAAACTGCACTGAACGCATCATTGATCCCCATAGCCTCACACCAGCTACCCCAACCTATTCTGCCACTCGCTTGCACACCCAACTCTTGAAGCTTGTGGACCCACACCAGGGACTCGACCCTGAAGCATCACCCGTTCCTTCTCTCCAGAGATCCGGCCTGACCCGCTGAGTTACTCCAGCATGTTGTGTCCATCTCTGGTGAAAACCAGCATCTGCAGTTCCTTCCCACACATGAAGCTGACACTGCCTGCTTTGTGAACCTGCACCAGGTTAAAGCTGATACTGCCCGTCCTCGTTCCTGCACCGCTGCCCAGTATCCACCAGGAGGCGGTGTGGATACTGGCTTTGCCAGGCTCCTTCCATTCACCGGTCGGTGCAGGGCGGGGGGGACAGTGCGGCAGCAAGGAGTCACTGCCCTCAGTGGAGGGGAGCGAGGGGTGAACCCGATCCCCACCTAATGGTCTTCAGCCGAGCCTCCACCTCGTCGGCGTACATGGTCATCTTCAGACTCTTCTTGGGCGAGGGCATGGAGATCATTTTCAGCTCCAGGTCGTAGTCCATCTCGTCAGAGTCTGAGGCGTGGGGGCTGGAGTGCCAAGACCGGCTCTCATTGCAGTACTCCACCACCACCCGGTCGTCTGCCTCCATGTCCTGCTCCGTCTCGTCCTCGTCCTCCTCCTGGATGGGTTCTTCAGGGACGTTGCCCAGACCTGCAGACACGGACACACTGTCAGCAACCCCTGGGGCTTTGTCTGCAGTCACAGATATCCTCCCAGCCCGGGCCTGGACCAGCACCTGTCCACTGCCCCCAAACAAGGCCAGCACCCCTCCCCTGCCCCCAGCTCTGCCCTGGATGAGCCCAGCTCCCCTCCCCTGCCCCCAGCTCTGCCCTGGCCCAGACCAGCACCCCTCCCCGCCCCCAAACAAGGCCAGCACCCCCTCCCCTGCCCCCAAACAAGGCCAGCTCCCCTCCCCTGCCCCCAAACAAGACCAGCACCCCCTCCCCTGCCCCCAGACAAGACCAGCACCCCTCCCCTGCCCCCAAACAAGACCAGCACCCCTCCCCGCTCCCAAACAAGACCAGCACCACACCCCTGCCCCCAAACAAGACCAGCTCCCCCTCCCCTGCCCCCAGCTCTGCCCTGGCCGAGACCAGCTCCCCTTCCCCTGCCCCCAAACAAGACCAGCTCCCCTCCCCTGCCCCCAAACAAGACCAGCTCCCCTCCCCTGCCCCCAAACAAGACCAGCACCCCTCCCCTGCCCCCAAACAAGACCAGCTCCCCCTCCCATGCCCCCAGCTCTGCCCTGGCCCAGACGAGCCCAGCTCCCCTCTCCCCAAACAAGACCAGCTCCCCTCTCCCCAAACAAGACCAGCTCCCCTCCCCTGCCCCAAACAAGACCAGCTCCCCTCCCCCACCCCCAGACAAGACCAGCACCCCCTCCCCTGCCCCCAGCTCTGCCCTGGCCCAGACCAGCACCCCCTCCCCTGCCCCCAGCTCTGTTCTGGCCCAGACCAGCACCCCCTCCCCTGCCCCCAGCTCTGTTCTGGCCCAGACCAGCACCCCCTCCCCTGCCCCCAGCTCTGCCCTGGCCCAGACCAGCACCCCCTCCCCTGCCCCCAGCTCTGCCCTGGCCCAGACCAGCACCCCCTCCCCTGCCCCCAGCTCTGTTCTGGCCCAGACCAGCACCCCCTCCCCTGCCCCCAGCTCTGCCCTGGCCCAGACCAGCACCCCCTCCCCTGCCCCCAGCTCTGTTCTGGCCCAAACCAGCACCCCCTCCCCTGCCCCCAGCTCTGCCCTGGCCCATACCAGCTCCCCTCCCCTGCCCCTGGCTCCTTGTCATGCAACACGCCACCCCCTCTCACTGCAGACGCTGGAATCTCCAGCAACACACAGAGTGCTGGAGGAGTCGGTGGACCAGGCAGCATGTGTGGAGGGAATGGACAGATGTTGTTTGGGGTCAGGACCCACCCTGACTGATGGGAGTAGGGGGAAGACAGCTGGTTAGAGAGGTCAGGGCGGGACAAAGCCAGGCAAGTGATAGGTGGATACAGGTGAGGAGGGTTTGATCAGCAGTTGGGTGGAGTAAGTGACAAAGGTTAGAGGTGACAAAGCCTATCGTCTGTCCATTTCCTTCCCAGATGCTGGTACTTCAAGTAATAAGCCCCACTACCTCGTCTCCCTTTCCCTTTCCCTTCCCCCATCCCAGTGCACCTCCCTAACTCCCCAGTCACCCTCCCCCCATCCCAGTGCACCTCCCTAACTCCCCAGTCACCCTCCCCCATCCCAGTGCACCTCCCTAACTCCCCAGTCACCCTCCTCCCTCCGTTGTTCACTCCTCTCACGTCTCCATGTCCCTCATTTCCCTTTTATTTCTATTCTTTCACCCTCTCTCTTGTCTTCTACCCTCATCCCTCACTGGAGCTTTACATTTCACTTCACTTCTTATTTTGTTTCTAGTTTAGTTTAGAGAACAGGCCCTTCGGCCCATCAAGTCTATACCGACCAGCGATCCCTGAACAGTAACACTATCCCACATGCACTAGGGACAATTTTACATTTATACCAAGCCGATTAACCTACATTCCTGCGGGAGGAAACTGGAGAAAAGCAGTGCGGTCACGGGGAGAACGTACAAACTCCATACAGACAGCACCTGTAGTCGGGATCAGACCCGGGTCTCTGGCGCTGTACGGCAGCAACTCCACCGCTGCTCCACCATCTGACACCGGTCTCCTTTTCACCCCCCCTCTCCTGTATCCATCTATCACTTGCCTGTTCTACATCATGGTCGGCATTGGCGAGATGGGCTGAAGGGCCAGTTCTGTGCTGTACATTCCTACGATTCCAAGACCTGTTTGACTGCCCACGTCCTGCCCCCTCCCAGATCACGGCCCTTCCCTTCCCACTTCTCCCCCCGTGCTCGCTCTGACTCTCTTGTTCTTGCTCTTCACCAAATTTTCCAGCTCTCCTGGCAGATCATCGACTGGAAGATCGACTGTCTCTCACTCCCCCAGTGACCGGCGGCGGATTTGCTGCACTGCTTGAGTTGCGGACTGACCGGAGTGGTGGTGCTTGTAATGCGATTCCAGCTCCACGTCATCGGGCAGGAAGCTCTTCCTCTTCAGGACGTCCCGTTGGACGCGTCGAGCGTGATACCGCCGCTTCCTGCGGAGAGCCACCATTATAGCGTCAAGGCTTTCAGTACACCGCCCTTCACCAGTCAGGGCATTGAGCATAGTAGCAGGTAATGTTACAGGTTGTACAGGACGTGTTCAGGCCACGTTTGCCATATTGTGTTCAGTGTTGCTATATTGTGTTCAGTTTTGCTATAGGGAAGGTGTCCTCAAGCTGGGAAGAGTGCAGAGAAGATGCCAGGACTCGTAGGCCTGTACTATAGGGAAAGGTTGGGCAGGTGCTGGGAAGAGTGCAGAGAAGAGTCACCTGGATGTTGCCAGGACTCATAGGCCTGTACTATAGGGAGAGGTTGGGCAGGTTGAGCACAGGAAGCTGGGGGGTGACCTTCTAAAGGTGTATAAAATCATGAGGGGAATGGATAGGGTGAATGCACATAGTCTTTTACCCAGGGAAGGGAGGGATGGGGGAATGAAGATTCAGAGGACATAGATTTAAGGTGAGAGCACCAAGATGTAATAGGAACCCACGTGGCAATGTTTGTCACTTGGACGGTGCTGCCGGAGGAGAGAGTTGAGGCCGGTACAATAACATTTAAAAGTCATCTGGACAGGTACCCGGATAGGAAAGGTTTAGAGGGATATGGGTCACAAGAGGGTAAATGGGACAGGCTTAGATGGGGTATCTTGGTCAGCATGGGCAAGTTGGGCCGAAGGGTCTATTAGCGTGCTGTTCTGACACTATGACAGTCCAGGCCCAGGTGCAGTCAGCCCCAAAGCGTCCACTGTGGAGGGGGGGGTGTACGTGCAGGACAGAACCTGTGCGTTCAGACTGACTGGCACATGCCCCAGATGGAAGGGTGGCAGAGGTGACCCCCTCCAGATGAGATTGAGGCATGACAGCCGACCCAGGCAGCTGTCACTGACCCCCCCCCCCCCCCACCGCTGAGATCTGGTACGGTGGCACCAGGTCTAAGCTGCTACCTTGACCAATCGCCCTTCTGATCATGTTCAAACCACCAATAAGTAGCCACAAGAAACAACCTGGAGCAGGAAGCTGATGGCCTACTGTTGAAAACTGGGTGTTTGCTTGTGTCGCAGAGGGAAGGAAGCCTTCCGCTGGGCTGGCCTGTACCCAACCAACACCAGACTCTCTGTACCTGCCCTCCACAGCAGCCTGGCCTCAGACTGGGTGCACCGACCCGGCACAAGCAAGAGAGCGTGGCAGGGAGATGGTCACTGTCGGCACTCCAGGGCAATGAGGGATGGGCAGCCTGGGAATGAATAATCCAGGGAAGCCAGTATCCCACTGCCAGCCCACCCTGGGGTAGAGAGGGGTCAAACCCAGCCCCAGGGACCGCAGACAGACAACCCACAGCCCGAGTCTCTCCCTCCCTTCAGCATACTCACCAGGAGTTTGACAGGATGCCCTTCATTCCACCGTAGTTGGGATTGCCGTATTTCATGTAATACTGGCTCCGCCTTGCAGCTCCCATTTCCTTGTGGTCCTCTGGAGAACAGCACAGGCCATCAGTAACCGCCAGCAGAGCGGGGCTCCAGCAACAAGCCACCCCACAACTGCTGCTCACCCCAAACTCCCAGTATAGGCAGAAGAGGAAGGGTTGAGTGATACAGCGTGGAGACAGGCCCTTCGGCCCAACATCAGTCATCCGTGCACTCGTTCTATCTACACACTAGGGACAATTTACAGCAGTGAATTAACCTGCATGTCTTTGGGATGTGGGAGGGAACTGGAGCACCCAGAGAAAACCCACTTGGTCACAGGGAGAACATGCAGACTCCATACAGACAGCACCTGTAGGCAGGATTGGACCCGGGTCTCTTGTGCTAAAGGCAGCAACTCTAGCATTGTCCCTAGTGTGTAGGATAGCACTCGTGTACAGGTGACCGTTGGTTGGCATGGGCTTAGTGTGCTGAAGGGCCTGTTTCCACGCTGTATCTTGAAGCTTAACTATCCTCTGCCTGCACTCGATCCATATCCCTCCACTCCTTGCATGGCCATGTACCTATCCACTTCAACCTGTGCTTCTAAAAGCTCCCCCTGGGGAGGGGGGTGAGGGGGGTATGCCACCCATTGTGTGAGGGTTTGTTGGATAGTTCGTGGTTGACACTTGTCACCGGGAACAGTCAGCACTAAACCAGGTAAACAACCACCGGGATAGAGGCAGGTGAAGGAGATGAACATGGAGATCTTTTTCCAATCGACCAGCGTTCCACATTTTGCCTGGATGGAGTAAACCAGAGCGACACACCCCCAATGTCATGTCCCTCCAGGGTCCCCACAACGTAGGGAAAGGGAGAGCAAGCATGTGCCTGGCCCGGACTACAGGGAGATGCTGGAGCCCCCCAGGCTGTCCATCCCTCCAGGGTCCCCACATCATACACAGCAGGCATGCGCCTGGCCCTGACTGTAGGGAGAAGCTGGAGCCCCCCAGCTGTCCATCCTTGCAGGTCCCCACATCATACACAGCAGGCATGCGCCTGGCCCGGACTACAGGGAGATGCTGGAGCCCCCCAGGCTGTCCATCCCTTGCAGGTCCCCACATCATACACAGCATGCCCAGCAGGCATGCGCCTGGCCCGGACTACAGGGAGAAGCTGGAGCCCCCAGGCTGTCCACTCTGCTGCTCCTCGCCCTGGTGCTGCGATGGGCAGAGCCTCACTCACCTCTCGTGGCAAACCTCACTTGCAGCTTGTTCCCCTGCGGAGCCTGGATGGCGGGCCGCAGCTGGTTTTGAAGGATCGAGGCCTGCTCCGCCTGCGATAGGGTCTCCAACTGGGAAACAAGACACAGAGGTGAACACACTCGCCCCGGCAGGAACCGCGCCGTGATACGGGGCCAGAAGTGCCGCTGGGCCCTGCACGAGGCCACGGCTCTCATGGAACGTCATGCCACGCGGGCGCCGAGCATCGCACTTGTCTGGCACAAGAGAGGCAGAGAGAGGGGAAGGACAGGGACGTGCACACCAGGGCTGTCTTAACGCATGGGCCTGATGGGCACTTGCCCGGGGCCCCACGAGCATAGGGGCCCCATGCTGATCTGTGTATGTTAAGTGACTTGCAATAAATAAATACTACTTTAAAAATGTAGGTTCAATAAGTGCTTTTTTCGCAACATTTTCGGTCCCTAAGTGCTTCTCACAGCGATCTGTAAGTGCTTTTCGCAACAATGTAGCACCCTAAGTCCATCGCTAAGTGCTTTTCGGTAAGTGCTTTTCGCCGGCACGACAGGGGGGGGGGGTGTGGTAGGGAAAGGGGGGTGGGGGAGAGTAACGGTAGGGGCCCCAGTACACTGCTTTGCCCGGGGGCCCATAATGCTGTAAAAACGGCCCTGGTGCATGCATGTGAACATCACCACGTCGCAGGGAGACGGTCCCAGCCGTCTGGTACACTGACGATTCCTTTCAACCATTCCTTTCATCAGAACTGCAGCAGCAGCCCCGCTTTTGTTTTGAGAACAATGAAGGAACTACGACCAGTGAAAGAGACTTACCTTCCGGCAAGATATTGTTTGACTTTTGTTCAAACTGATAAGCCCTGTTCGTTTACTTATTTATCTATTTATTCACTTCCCTATGTTCTCTAAATCCCTATAAAGCGTCTTTGAGTATATGAAAAGCGCTATATAAATGTAATGTATTATTATTATTATTATTATAAAGACAGGCAGTCTGCCATTTCTACAGCACCTTTCACACCCCATTCGGGGACCAGAAAGCATTTTGTGGTTTGAAGCACAGTTATAGCTGATATGTGTAAGCTGGTAAAACAAGTTGTACAGCAGGCCCATGGCACGGCGTTGCCAAAGTGGCACCGCTTCCTCAGAATGATGGGATGTTTTTTGCCTGCAACCTTTTGTCTCCAAAGCCAGTGCATTACTCAGAGGTGATACCAGACCTGGCGGAAGGTTTGCAAGGAGAGGGGGCACTCGGGGTCTGGGTGAACACGGTCCCACGCCTGCCTGCTGAGGGATTAAACTATGATTCCGTGCTGTTCCGCACCCTGCTGAGACCAGGTTAACCACGGGGGCAGCCGCATGTCAGTGTGCCTGCCAGCAATCGAGCAAGAGGGTCAAACAACAAGCCAGTTACACACTCTTAAACAGGAGGTGCTCCCACAACTCAGGGTCCGGAGAATGACGCCATGGTGCCGTGCTCAGACAAGAGCTAGGCCCTGAGCAACTTCCAAACCAGGAAAGATCTAAGAGGAATTTTAAGGACATCTTCATTCATGAGGTCGATGGATTATATGGACCGAGCTGCCCGATTACCGAGTTTGGGGCAGGTATTATAAAAACATTTAAAGACATTTTGACAGGTGCATGGATAGGAAAGGTTTGGAGAGACATGGGCCAAACACGGGTAAATGGGACGGGTGAATAGATGAGTAGCCACAGTGATGTTTAGCATGAATGAATCAGAGCCAAGGGTCTGTTTCCCTGCTGTATGCTTCTCCCACTCGGGGCGGCACGGTAGCGCAGTGGTAGAGTTGCTGCCTCACAGAGCAGGGACCCGGGTTCCATCCTGACTACAGGTACTGGCTGTGTGGAGTTCATAATGATCATCGTAATGTATTAGTCAAGTATGTTTTGCAACATGCGAGGAATTTGTACGTTCTCCCCATGACCGGCCTGGGCTTTCTCTGCCTGCTCCGGTTTCCTCCCTCACTCCAAAGATGTACAGGTTTGTAGGCTAATTGGCTTGGTAAAATTGTACATTATCCCTAGTGTGTGTAGAGTAATGTTAGTGTGCGAGAATCACTGGTTGGCGTGGGCTGAAGGGCCTGTTTCCGCTCTGTATCACTAAGCTAAATAAATTGAACACTGATCAGGACTGGGAGCAGCTCCTGATAAAGGATCGATGGAAGGGAGAAGCTGACAGAGACACCACTGGGTCACATCAGCCAACCGGGTGGGCATGTGGACCTTCCTGATCCACATGGATCCTTTGCTGTGGGATCAGTTCACTGAGCCACAGGATGGGACTAACGTACTGTACAGGAAACCAGAATAAATGAGGCGTTTGAGGGCAGCGTGTTTGCCACCGGTCAGCGGCCAGGGCAAGCCTACCTCGGGGTCCGCCGGCGGCTTGCATTCCACCTCCTCTGTGTTTGCCGGATCCTTCTCCAACTCGCCCTCTTCCTCCTCATCCTCTGCCCTTTCAGCCGGGTCGTGCTCATTGGAACCATCTGCAGCGACACCGAGAGAAACGCACCGTCAAACGTGGCAGTTGGGAGAGTCACTACAAACGGGGCAGGTTAGGGCTGGTGGTCCAGTGCTTCCTGTTTATTCCTTGGATGGGAACCAAGTGAATTACATTCACGCAGGCAGTGAGTGAGTGAATGCTGGACTCGGGAACATTTGGCTGGGGTACGCAGGCAGGCAAGCTCAGACTGCAAATTATGACATTAGTTTCAAAATGATTGCCAGCCAACAACCCAATGTGCAGTCGCGACAGAAACGCACTAAAGAGTTTTTTTCAGCTTGGAAATTGTGTGTCCAAGTCTGGCTGCCGGCCTGACAAACCAGATGCCCAGAGTTCCACTCACTGCCAAGCTTTTGTATTCCAGTCAATCAGTGCTCCAGGCACAACATACTACCTCCCCGTCTCTGCGATGAGTGAAAGCCAGCGGTGGTTCTCAGTGGTTGCCCAACTATACTGGCTGGATAGTATCGTGGGAAGGGTGGGGGTCACAGTCACACATCCAGCCAGAGCCAGCCAGAGGGGGTATGTGGGCAGCACTCGAAAGGATCGCACCCACCGATTCTGTAACCAGAAGTCAATCTCAGTGGAGGGGGGTGGGCAGGAGACCACCCTGTACAGAGAACCATTTGGACCATAGATCCCGTGCCAGCTCTTTCCAACATAAATCTGCTTGGTCTTACGATTCCCCCAACACTGATCTTAATCCACAAAGGTCTGTTTGTTTTTTTTAAGTTTAAAGAAAACATTTATGATAAAACAAGTCACCAGGAGAGAAGTGCAAAACTTGTTTTCTCTTTGGTAACAGGACTGCGGTAATTGATAAAAAATATTTTGTAACGGACCATGGATGCAGTTGGCAAAGCCAAGATGTAATGACTGTGTGTAGGGAGTGGATGAGAAAGTGGGATAACGTAGAACTAGAGTGTTCGGGTGGGCGTGGACTCGATGGGCCGAAGGGCCCGTTTCCATGGGCACCTCTGAACTGTCGGATCACCTTGCGTTTTCGAGCTGTGTTTGGCGTCGCCTGCGGCCTCCTTGCCCATGTCGGCCCCCACACTCAGGTTGATCATGGCGCGAGCAGCGGTGACGTCATCCAGCCACACCACATTACCTAGGAAACAGGCGAGACCGAGTCAAAACCAAAACATCACAGTCGTAGCTTCACTCAAGCACCTGTCCCTCACCCCACTACCCGGCTGACCAGTCCCATCAGCAGTGAGAGGCTGGCATGGTGGGGAGGGGGTAATAGGGGGGTCCTGCGATCCCACCATCTCAGGATGTCCCTCGCTCACCTACCCTGAACAAGGACACAAAGTGCTGTAGCTCAGCGGGTCAGGCAGCATCTCAGGACAACGTGGGCAGGTGACGTTTCGTGAACCAGAAGGGTCCCGATCCGAAACATCACCCGCCCTTGTTCTCCAGAGATGCTGCCTGATCCGCAGAGTTACTCCAGCACTTTGTGTCCTTTTTTGCAAACCAGCATCTGCAGTTCCTGGTTTCACCCTCCCTGAAGATCTTCTGAGGTGAGCACATGGCCCGACTGGAACAAGACAACGAGATATTTTGGTGATGTTGGCTGAGGGGTGAATATTGTCCCAGGATGTGGAACTTACAAGATTCTGGGATTGTTGGATTTGCGACCAATTTGAGCATATGGGCATTTTGCATGAGATGGGCCAAAGGGTCCGTTTGTGTGCTGTATGACTCTAAACAAGTCACACCGCAACCTCTGTAACCATTTGGCCCATCCAGCTCAGCCATTCTATGTGAGCATGGCTAATCTGATTGTGGACTCAGCTACACTTTGCTGCCTCCTCCCCCAGAACCTTTTGTTTCCCTACAGATCAAAAGTCGTCGTGGCTATCCCTCGAGGTCGAGGATGATGGTCTACGTTCCGATGTCAGAACGAAGACGCCTGGGCGTGTGTTTGTTTAACGTGTACTTGATGTTATTCTCCAAGAAGCACACGGCCCTTCACAAATCAATCAACTAATTCCAATGGCAAGGGAACCAAGACGATTGGAGCTGATAGATCTGTTGCAGCCCTCATCCGCCTTCACAGCTGTTGAGTTCAAGATAATTTTGTCCGCCTGGTCCGTCTTTGGGGCCTTGTACATTGGATCGTTCTTAGTCTGGACCCTCATCCTCGACCTTACCGCCATGGTAAGGTGAACGATCCGAAGAGGAGGTCAAAAGTACATCTAACTCTCCCTTGAATATCTTCAAATGATATCTTCACAGCACCCCGAGATAAAAATTCCAATCAGTAATGGCTCTCTGAAGAAATCCTTCCTCAACTGTATTAAACCCTCCAAGTTTAGATTGTCTTCACTGGATCCCTGGAGGCTGAGGTGGGGAAGACCTGATTGAAGTATGTAAAATTATGAGAGGCACAGATAAGGTAGATAGAATCTTTTTTCCCCAGGGTGGAAGTGTCAAAGATTAGAGGGCATAGCTTTAAAGTGAGAGTAACAAAATGTAAAGGAGATATGCGAGGCAAGGTTTTTTTACACTTGTTGGAATAGGCTGCCAGGGTGGTGTTGGATAATGGTGCTTAAGAGGCTTTTAGATAGGCACATGGTTATGCAGGGAATGGAGGGATATGGATCACGGGCAGCCAGAGATCACATTTGGCATAAACACTGTGGACCGAAGGCCTATTCCTGTATTGTACTGCCTATATTCTCTGTATTAACAAGAACCATGCCCCATGTTTCTATATACTCCCGAAGGGAGAAGCATTCTTACAGCATCCACCTTGTGCAGCACCATCAGAATCTCAGGGACCCCCTCCCCAATTCCGAGGAAGAGACGCTGACCAGAAACGTTGGTGACAAGATGATGCTTGACTGACTGAGTTCTTGCAGCATCCCTGTTCCCATAGCCACAGCCCCTTGGCGGTCTCATCGACATCACCTCACTGAGGACTCACAGGAGGAATCATCGATCCACTCTATGCTGGATGGCGGGTACTCCTTAAAGTAGGCAAAGATCTCTTCCGTGCTCATCTCGTCCACCCCGGTCACGTGTAGAGCTTCCAGACGGATCTTGGGGATTGCTGCAAAGCACACAGGAGGCAACAGCGAGACGTCATACGTGAGGTTTAACACGGTGAAACATCGTAAGGCCCTCTCAGGTCTGCACCAAGTTACAAACATCACCAAGCCACACAAGTTGGAATCTTTGAAGGATAAATTTGGAGGAATACTGTGATCCGAGGGAACTGCGAGGCTGAAGGGGATTTCGGCGTAAGGGAGGGACGAGACTGTGAAGGAATTAAAACCTAATAATACAACTATTTGTTTGTGAAAATTGGTTTAATGTAAGCATTGGAGACACAAGAAACTGCAGATGCTTAAAATTGAGCAAAGCACAAAGTGCTGGAGGAACTCAGCAGGTCAGGCTATGTCAATGGATGGAGGCCTGAAGTAGAATCCCGACCCAAACCGTTGCCTGTCCATTCCCTGCGCAGATGCTGCCTGACCCGCCGAGATCCTCCAGCACTTTGTATTGGTCAACGGTAGTATCAGTACACAACACACACTAAATAGAATGAGGATAGCACAGTGGCGCGTCTGGTAGCACGTGTGGGTTTTCTCCGGGTGTTCCGGTTTTCATCCACATCCCAGACGTGTGAGTTTGTAGGTTAATTGGCTTCTGGAAAATGCCCCTGGTGTGTAAGGAGTGAATGAGGAAGTGTAAATAACATAGAACTAGTGCAAACGGGTGATCGATGGTCAGCGTGAACTCAGTGAGCCGCAGGGCCTATTTCCATGCTGTATCGTGGACAGGCAGCGTTCCCTGTCCACCTTCACCAGGGTGACGTGCTTCAACAGGAACTCTATTACCAACACTGGCGTTAGGGGCATTAGAGCAATTATCTGAGGTTGCAAAATGTGGCAGCATATTTTAATTAACACAGCAGACATGTGAAAAAGGATGATGCCTCAACAGAGTGCATACGGGAAAGGTTTGACCTCAGCTGAGAAGTCAAGGAGTCAAGGAAGGATATTCTTGCTATTGAGGGCGTGCAGCGTAGGTTTATTAGGTTAATTCCCGGAATGGCGAGACTGTCATATGTTGAAAGACTGGAGCGACTAGGCTTGTATACACTGGAATTTAGAAGGATGAGAGGGGATCTTATCGAAACGTATAAGATTATTAAGGGGTTGGACACGTTAGAGGCAGGAAACATGTTCCCAATGTTGGGGGAGTCCAGAACAAGGGGCCACAGTTTAAGAATAAGGGGTAGACACAAAATGCTGGAGACCCTTCTTCAATGTTAAATAATTAACTTATTTTTTAGTCTGAAGAATGGTCTCGACCCAAAACGCCACCCATTCCTTCTCTCCCGAGATGCTGCCTGCCCGCTGAGTTACTCCTTCAATTTAAACCAGCATCTGTAGTTCTTTCCTAAACATAACAGACATATCTTGGTGTTGGTGACAGATCTGTCAGGGGTGAATCTGTCTCTGCACTTCATGTAGAAACAAGGAACTGCAAATGCTGGTTTACACAAAAGTAACTCAGCAGATCAGGCAGTATCTCTGGACAACATGTATAGGTGACATTTTGGGTCGAGACCTTTCTTCAGACTCAAAAAAAGATCCTGCCCTGAATATCACATATCCATGTTCCCAAGGATGCTGCCTGAGCCGCTGAGTTCCATCAGCAACATATGTCCTTCTGCAGTCCTTGTGACGTTCCCAGGGGCCACAGTCTCACATCATGGACATCGTCAATTAGGATTGAGATAAAGAACATCTTCAAGCAGATGATCTCGACCCGAAACGTCACCCATTCCTTCTCTCCCGAGATGCTGCCTGACCTGCCGAGTTACTCCAGCATTTTGTGAATAAATCTTCAAGCAGAGGACAGCGAATCTCTGGAATTCTCCACCCAGTAGATTCAACTCTGAACTTGTGACCTTGTGGGGGTTTGGGGATTCAGTCACTGACTTCACTTGAGTTCAGATGATAGCGTTCTGGATATCAAAAGAAATCTAGGGACATGGGAAATCGCACATGAAGGCAGCGGAGAGCCACAATCACATCGAGGGGCAGAGCGTGCTTGAAGCGCCAATTCTTGCTCCAACCCCTCACGCTCCAACCCCTCAAGCAATGAAGGATGTTCACATGAAAAGAATCAGATTCCGTCGATCTTTGGGCAACGTTTTAATTACTGCCCCGTTAATAATTGGAACAGTACCCTGCACCCACAGGGTCTGAAGAAGGGTGTCCACCCAAAATGTCACTTATCCATGTTCTTCAGTGATGCTGCCTGACCCGCTGAGTTACTCCAGCACTTTCGTGCCCTTTTGTGTATTAACCAGCATCTGCAGTTCCTTGTTCCTTCAGGTTATCTATGGTTAGTGCCTTCAAACTTCCACTTTCAGTTTCAGGCTGTTGTGGCGTTTCAGAACGGAACAAGATCAAACTCTCACCTTCCCTCAGGATCTCCTTGTCCAACACCACCTTACGCTGTGTGACGTTCACCTCAGCACTGAGGTGGAACCTCCGTGCCCTCTGCTCCTTCCTCTCCACCGCCTCCTGCAAAATTAGACTCACTTACAGGGAGGTTGCCAGATGAACTGCAGCCCCACTGCCCTAACCCGCGGTGGGCAGAGGGGCCTGTTTCCACCCTGTTCCTTTCAATCAATCAACTGTGCTGAGTGAAATGTGGCCAAACCAAAATGATGTACCAGTTTAACACATCCTTCTGCACTTCACTTCCAATCCTCCGGAAATAAACCAGAGAACTTTGTCTACTTACTTTAGAAACAGGGCCTTGATAACAAGAGAAGACACAAAATGCTGGAGTAATTCAGCGGGTCAGGCAGCATCCCTGGAGAATATGAATGGGTGATGTTTCAGGTTGGGACCCTTCTTCAGACCTGAATCTGACAAAAGGTCCTGACCCAAAACATCACCTATCCATGTTCTCCAGGGCTGCTGCCTGACCCACTGAGTTACTCTAGCATTGTCTTTTCTTGGTAAACCAGTGTTTGCAATTCCCTGTTTCTAGTACTTGTTAACAAGAGGCTGCCGCCATTTTACCTCTTCCAATCCCCAAGGTTTAGATAACCTCCATAGGCATTCTGGAAAAACAACCTCTCACCCCAACCCAAACCCTCGTAACACACACTGATCTACATTGAAGACAACCTGTGCACTACATTGGCCTTGCACAAGTTTACCAAGTATATTCCTGTGGCACACACAGTTTAAGCTTAGGGTTAGTCCCGGTCCACAACCAGAGGTACTCCACGTTCAGCCAGTTCATGTCCACTCATTAAAATACATTTCGACAGGTACGTGAATGGGAAGGGTTTGAAGGGATATGGGCCAAACACGGGCAGGTGGGGCACCTTGGTCGGCGTGGGCAAGTTGGGCCAGAGGGCCCGTTTCCATGCTGTATGACTATCTCACCCAGCCCACCACACTGCAATAGCCTCTCCACCATGACAGGCTGCTCACATCCTTCCAGAGGTGTTTACCAATTGTCAAAAGGAGTTTCATCAACAACTCCAGTGACCCATGGCTGCCAACCATTAGGGTGGCACGGTTGCGCAGCGGTAGAGTTGCTGCCTTACAGCACCAGCGACCCGGGTTCGATCCTGACTACGGGTGCTGCTTGTATGGAGTTTTACGTTCTCCCTGTGATCTCCTGGGTTTTCCCCAGATGCTCCGGTTTCATCCCACATTCTAAAGACGTGTAGGTTTGTAGGTTAATTGCCTTCTGTAAATTGCCCGTTGTATAGGATAGAACTAGTGTACGGGTGATAGTTGGTCAGCACGGACACGGTGAGCTGAAGGGCCTGATTCCACACTGTATCTCTGAACTGAACCCTCTCAGCATTCAATCACAACAATACATCCCACTAGACTGTTCAACCGTTCACCATATTCCCACTGGGATGAGGGAGTTTCTACCTTTGAGGTGACGTCAATGCCGGTGATGAAAGTGCCAGCCTTGTTCTCATAATGCCGGCTCGTGTCCTAGGGAAATAAACAGATGGCAAAATTGTCATAAAAGTCATGATTGGCAAAACAAGGAGAGTTGCTGTCACTGTCTGAACTTAAAATGTAGTCCCTGAAGATGCCCACACTCCCAGGGGTAGAGTCCCTGAAGATGCCCACACTCCCTGGGGCACAGTACCTGAAGATGCCCCCTCTCACTGGGGTACAGTCCCTGAAGGTCCCCCTCTCACTGGGGTACAGTCCCTGAAGGTATCGACACTCCCGGGGGTACAGTTCCTGAAGATGCCCACACTCCCTGGGGTACGTCCCTGAAGGTCCCCCTCTCACTGGGGTACAGTCCCTGAAGGTCCCCCTCTCACTGAGGTACAGTCGCTGAAGGTCCCCCTCTCACTGAGGTAAAGTCGCTGAAGGTGCTAACATTCCCCAGGACATGGATAGGGTAGACAGTCAGAATCTTTCTCCCCAGGGTGGAAATGGCAAAGACTAGAGAGCATAGCTTTCAGCTGAGTGGAGCAAAGTTTAAAGGAAATGTGCAGGGTGCTTTTTACACAGAGAGTGGTGGGTGCCTGGAAAGTGCTGCCGATGGAGGTGGTGGAAGCGGTTACAATAGTGATGTTTAAGAGGCTTTGGATAGGCACACAGGTACTCAGGGAATGGAGGGATATGGATCATGTGTAGACAGATGAGATTAGTTTAACTTGGAATCATGAGTAAAACACAAAGTGCTGGAATAACTCAGCGAGCCAGGCAGCATCTGTGAAAGGAATGGAAGGAATGGCGGTGTTTCAGGTCGGGTCCGTTTTTTCAGGCTGAGAGGGAGAGAAAACTTCTTCAAAGTCAGTGTACCTTGGGGAGATTTTGCAGTGAAGCAGTAAAATGGAGACATAAGGAACCACAGATGCTTGAATCATGGTCAGCACGGACATTCAGGCTGAAGGGTCTGTTCCTGTGCTGTACTGTTCCATGTTAACAGAGGAGATTGAGAACAAGAACAACATTGTAAAATTCAAAGTGCTGTGTGATGGGCACAGGGAACTCAGTGACCAGGGGTAAAGTGTGGGGCAAGACAGCAGCAGATTCTAACAGCAACAGCCTGGGCATCTGCTGGCACGGCGGTCCCTCACCCCCACATCCTCTCAACCACTGACAGCATGGTATTCCCTAACCACCCTCCTCTCCACCTCTGTGGCATGTTGGCCTTCATTGCGGGAGGATTTGAATTTAGAAGCAAGGAGGTCATACTGCAGTTGTACAGGGCCCTGGTGAGATCGCACCTGGAGTATTGTATGCAATTTTGGCCTCCTAATTTGAGAAAGGACATTATTGCTATTGAGGGAGTGCAGCGTAGGTTCACCAAGTTAATTCCCGGGATGGCGGGACTGGCATATGATGAAAGAATGGGTCGACTGGGCTTGTATTCACTGGCTTTTAGAAGGATGAGCGGGGATCTTAGAGAACCATATAAAATTCTTGAGGGATTGGACAGGCTAGATGTAGGAAAATGTTCCCGATGTTGGGGGAGTCCAGAACCACGGGTCACAGTTTGAGAATAAGGGGTAGGCCATTTAGGACTGAGATGAGGAAAAAAAAAAATCACCCAGAGAGTTGTGAATCTGTGGAATTCTCTGTCACAAAAGACAGTGGAGGCCAATTCACTGGATGTTTTCAAGAGAGTTAGATTTAACTCTTAGAGCTAAAGGAATCAAGGGAAATGGGGAAAAAGCAGGAACTGGGTACTGAGGTTGGATGATCAGCCATGATTATATTAAATGGCGGTGCTGGCTCGAAGGGCCGAATGACCTACTTCTTCACACCTATTTTTCTATGTTTTTCTGACAGCGTGGTGCTCCCTCACCCCCACCCCCACCTGTGAATGCGGCGCTCCCTCACCACCACTACATCTCCCTCACCCCACCCCCACCCGTGACAGAGCGGCGCTCCCTCGTCCCACCCCCACCTGTGAGTGTGACGCTCCCTCACCCCACCCCCACCTGTGACAGCGCGGAGCTCCCTCACCCCCACCTGTGAGTGCGGCGCTCCCTCACCATCACATCTCCCCTCACCCCACCCCCACCTGAGAGTGCAGCGCTCCCTCACCACCACCACCACATCTCCCTCACTCCACTACAGCGCGGCGCTCCCTCACCCTCCCACCTGGGACAGCGCGGCGCTCCCTCACCACCACTGACAACACAGACAGTGCTCCCTCACTCAGTGCGGCGCTCCCTCAACTCTGACAACGCAGCGCTCCCCCACCCTCCCCCCACCACTGACAACGGCGCTCCCTCCTTCCCTCCCCCACTCACACGATGCTCCCTCAAGGCTGCATCCCCTCACCCCCGCGGCGCTCCCTCACCACCCCACAGGGCTGCTCCTTCGGCCAGAAGGACCGGGCCGGGCCGGGCCGGGCCTCGCCGACCGCTCACCGGGATCAGGTCCTTCAGCGACCTCTGCACCGCGATGGAGTCGAGCTTCTCGGTCTCGATCTCTCCCTCCTCCACCTCCATCGGCTCCTCCTCCCGCTCCCGCTCCGACTCCGAGCCGGAGCCCGAACCCGAGTCCGAAGCGGAGCCGGACCCCGAGCCGGAGGCGGAGCCGGACCCCGAGCCAGAGGCGGAGGCCGCATCCCCGGCCGCTTCCCCGGCCTCGGCCTCCACACACACCCGCAGGCCCCGCACCTCCGCCGCCATCGCAGCCGAGGGGGAGCAGCAAGCGAGGCAAGAGCAGCCCGCTGCCCAGCGCCGCTGCGGCCGGAGGACCAGCGCCCCCGCGGCCGGAGGACCAGCTCCCCCGCGGCCGGAGGACCAGCGCCGCCGCGGCCGGAGGACCAGCGCCCCCGCGGCCGGAGGACCAGCGCCAAAGATACAAGAGGAACAAGTTGAACCACTCCGTTGAAATCGCTTATACTGAAGTGTCGTACGCAAAGGAGCCATTTTAGTAAGCAAACCCGCCGTTCGCTCTGCGTCTCGCAGTGTAATCAGTGTTTTGGGGGAACAGTATGTGTGATGATACCATTAAAATGCAGAATATATCTCATCTATCAATTCACAGATTTTTGTTATTTTTCTTTTTAAATGTTTCTGCAAGTTTCTGCCTACTAAAATGGCGTCATGACGTACGGTGCCTAGGATCGAGTGGTCTATCTTGTTCCTCTAGTATCTTTGACCAGCGCCGCTGCGGCCGGAGGACCAGCGCCCCCGCGGCGAAGAGGCAACTGTGTGCTGCTGAGGGCTTCACGCCCAGCATCTCGCTCCCTGGAGGCACGGAGACTGTACAATGTTAAACAATGTTTGCCAAAGCAATGCACGTGAAGGAAAGAGCCAGTGTCATTGCTAACATAGGGGGTGACACAGTGGCGCAGCTGATAGAGCCGCTGCCTCACAGCGCCAGGGATCCAGGTTCGATCCTGACCTAGGGTGCTGTCTGTGTGGAGTTTGTACGATCTCCCTGTGACCGTGTGGGTTTCCTCTGGGTGCTCTGGTTTCCTCCTACATCCCGAAGACGTGTGGGTTTGTAGATCAATTGGCCTCTGTACATTGTCCCAAACGTGTAGGGAGTGGATGAGAAAGTGGGATAACGTAGAACTAGTGTGAAAAGGTGATCGATGGTCGGCGTGGACTTGATGGGCAGAAGGGACAGTTTTCATGCCATATCTTTCAATCAATCATGTGAATGAAATGACAGCATGACATGTGTGAAAAGTACTGGGGATGCTCAGCGGGTCAGGTGGCATCTATGGGGAAAGATACAGAGCAAACGCATCAGGTCAATGTTTCCTCTGCACAACCTGTTGAGTATTCTTACTTCTAATTTCCAGAAACTGCAGTAATTCTGCAATTTATTGACATAAAATACATTTTTACAAAGAACAAAATAGTGTCAGCCTCTGAATTTGCTGCTTTGATTCTGACTTGAGCTGAAGGAATTTGCAAGTAAGAATTTCATTGTTCTAACTGGGACATGTGACAATAAAACACTCTTGACTCTACTCTCCAAACTGCTTCCATTCCCTGCATGTAACTTTTGAAAACACTGCTGCCTGTGTCCTAACTTGCTGGGCCCTAGCTGTGCTCGAGATTCCAGCACCTGCAGTTCCTTGGGTCACCTAACTTACACTGTTCAACTGGAAGTGTCCTGAACTAATTCTGCCACCACCATCATCTATTGTACAAGTGATGGCTCCCACTGATTGTCGCCGAAAGCTTGCACCCTTTTCAGGACGGATGATGACAGTGATGTAACATTTGAAGCACGAAAGAAGACTGTTCTGTTCAGCTGCGATGTTTCGGACCCGAAACGTCACCCATTCCTTCTCTCCAGAGATGCTGCCTGTCCCACGGAGTTACTCCAGCTTTTTGTGTCGCCCTTCTTCAGAGTGGTGAGGGGGGGACTGGAAAAAAAGAGGTGGGGGTAGGACAAAGCTTGGCAGGTGCTAGGTGGATAAAGGTGAGGGGAAGGGGGGTTGATTGGCAAATGGGTGTCAGAAAAAGAAGGAGGAGGAGTGAAATATGAAACTGGTGAGATGTAAGGGGAAGTGGAGGGGAAAGAGGGCGGCTAACAGGGAAATGGGGAACTCAGGGATGGGAGATGGAGGGGAGAGGAGCAGGGTGATGAAGAGGGGCGGGTGAAAGGGGAGCGCACAGGGATGGGATACGCAGGATAGGAAGAGCTTGGTGTGGGAATCATTGTGCATAGCTTGTTGGGTTGTAAGCTAGCCAAGAGGAATCTCTGATGGTGCTGACTGCAACCCTCAGCAAGCACCAGAGGGCAGGCCAGGACAGGTGTGAGGTGCTGTATGGGGTCAGCCACTCCGAGCTCACTCCCCGCGGGGCAGGGGTATATGTTCACTGCTGCTCCTTATCAGCACCATGGGCCCACGCCCCTGTACCCAATAGTCAATAGTCAATAGTCAACCCCCCTGCACTCCCAGTGGGACCCCTACAGTGCAGCCCCAACCTGGTCACATTCGTACTGGGCAAATGATCAGCATCCAGTCAGCTGCACGGTGGCACCGCGGTAGAGTTGCCGCCTCACAGCGCCAGAGACCCGGCTTCGATCCAGACTACTGGTGCTGTCTGTGTGGAGTTTGCACCTTCTCCCTGTGACCGCGTGGGTTTCCTTCGGGTGCTCCGGTTTCCTCCCACATCCCAAAGATGTGCGGGTTTGGAGGGCAATTGCCCCAAGTGTGCAGGCAGCGGATGAGAAAGTTTATTTTGTTGAATTTATTATTGTCATGTGTGTGAGGTACAGTACAACGAAAAGCTTTTGTTTGCATCCTATCCAGTCACAGAAAAGACTATACATAATTACAATCAAGCCATCCACTGCACAGATACAGGCTAAAGGGTCTTCCTCTTCTTCTTCTTGCGTTTGAGGCAGCAGAAGTTATGTAACGCCCTCCAGGCGTTGTAGCCAGTGCTATGTGCTGTTGTCGAGGGCCATGAGGTCTACCCCTCCACCAGGGGGGCAGAGGACAGCGCAGTCAAAAATGACGTGCTGCGCTGTTTGCTGGTCTGCTCCACACACACAGGCTGCTGATGGACACAATCCCGAACGATGCATGTTGCCGTTGAATAGGCCGACCCCTGTGCAGAGCCGGTTCAGGGCGACCCACTCTTTGCGGGGCATGTCCGAGCTGGGTGGGGCTGTGGTGTTCGGTGCGACAGTGAATTGAGGAGGTTACGAAGTCTGTTCCCAGCTGGTTCGCCACGCTCCAATATATTGAAACCGGAGCCTCAGAGGGTCACTGCACGACGGGAGAAAGGGCAACGAGATGACAGGCGTTGAGGGTAAAGGGTATGGGTATGGGAGATTATTCTTACAACCTAACGCTATGCACAATGATTCCCACACCAATTCTCACCCAGATTGGACTGTAGCCGATGGGAGGATCATTTAGTTGCCTGATAACAACTGGAAAGAAACTGTCCTTGAATCTGGAGAGCATAGAAATAGTGTAAACGGATGATCGATGGTCGGCACGGACTCGGTGGGCCGAAGGGCCTGTATCCACTCCGCATCTTTCAAGCAATCAAAGATATTTCAAAGATCTGGTCAGTGGAGCAGATTGGGAGGTTGGGGGCCCTGCAGTGAGGGACTGACCTCCTGACACCAGCTGGACTTGCCACAAGTGATGGGATACCCTCTGCTTGCGTGAGTGCCTGCAGCTGCCTTGATCGACATCCCCTTCACTACCAGTGCACCATCCAGCATTCCCTGTGGTCACTCTCACAGACCACACTCCTAAACCCACTCCCAACCACACCTCTCCCTTCAGGGAGGATAAGGGTAGAGGGCGCAGGAAGGGGGATGATGTTTACCAGTGGTCTAGGGTTGTGGCGTAAGGATAGGTGGTTATGGGGGCACCACAGCAGCTGGGCGAGCGTGTGGATCGAGCAACTACACGGAGCGGCGGTGGAAGGAACCAACGGGCAGCTCGCTGGGCCAGGCCGACCTCTATCTACTTCATCCATCCCTTCCTCAATCCGTCTGATGAAGGATCCCGGCCAAAACGTCACCTATCCATGTTCTCCAGAGTTGCTGCCTGACCCGCTGAGTTACTCCAGCACTTTGCATCTTTTTTTTCTTTGCCACCATCTGTTGTCAGGAATGAAGTGTGTTTAATTGTCATAGGCACCGAAACAGAACGATTAAGTTCTTACTTCCAGCAGCACAATAGGTTTGTAAACACAGTATTCAACAGATAACATTACAAACAAGCAAAAAGAAAATAGAAGTTCAATGAATAGGAAAAAAAACAATATATAGGCACCTCGCATTTTACATGGGGGTTATGTTCTTGAAACGCAGCACGTAAATCAAAAAGTGTTGGAAATATGCTGTGCACTGCATGCCCGTTTTACAGAGCCAGGTATAAATTTGAGCTTGTTATACCGGAAATAGGAGCGCATAAATTAAACTCTGGCAGTAAATAGACAAGCGCATTCTTCTAAAGACGCATAAATCTAGCACCCGAGGCCTGTAGTACAAAACAAATCAAAAGACCAAAGTCCCCAGAGCTATCAAGACAGTTCACAGCTCGAAGTTTAGTCGGTGAATCTGAAATTCAGATTGGAAGCCTGATGTTTGTGTAGGAAGGAACTGCAGATGCTGGTTTACACCGAAGATAGACACAAAATGCTGGAGTAACTCAGCGGGACAGGCAGCATCTCTGGAGAGAAGGAATGGGTGACGTTTCGGGTGGAGAAGGATCTCGACCCAAAACACCACCCATTTCCTTCTCTCCAGAGATGCTGCCTGTCCCGCTGAGTTACTCCAGCATTCTGTGTCTGACCTCTGAAGGCCTAATGTTGTTGGGAAGAAGCTGATCCTGTCACAGTTTTCAGCCTCCTGTACCCTCTTGCCAATGGCAGGAAGGAAATGAGAGTATGGCCAGGGTGGTGTGGTGTGATGATGCTCGCCGTTTGTTTGAAGCAACGACTCCTGCAAATCTCCTGTGATCGTGTGTAACAATGATTTGACTGGATGGCACGCAGGACAGATGTTTCACTGTACCTCCATCAGCAATAAACATAACAAAGCCTGCATGTTCCCCAGCCACTCGCACAGTGTCCTGACTTAGAGTTGCATCGCTGGCCCTTGGTCGCTGGGTCTAAACCCTGGGGTCCCTCCCTGCACTGTGGGAGCCCCTTCCCCAGGACTGCAGTGGGTCAAGGAAGCAGCTCACCCCCACCTTCCCAGCGACAGCTACTGATGGGCAGTCAAAGCTGTTCTCAATAGCGATGCCAATAGACACTAGACAATAGACAATAGGTGCAGGAGTAGGCCATTCGGCCCTTTGAGCCAGCACCGCCATTCACCATGAACATGGCTGATCATTCTCAATCAGTAACCTCGTTCCTGCCTTCTCCCCATATCCCTTGACTCCGCTATCATTAAGAGCTCTATCTAACTCTCTCTTGAAAACTTCCAGGGAATTGGCCTCCACTGCCTTCAGAGACAGAGAGTTCCACAACTTCACAACTCTGAGTGAAAAAGTTTCACAAATGCCCGTACACAGGAAATAAATAATCTAATTGTTCTGATCCAAACTGTTGTTTTTCACCCAGAGAGTTGTGAATCTGTGGAATTCTCTACCACAGAAGGTAGTGGTAGTGGATGTTTTCAAGAGAGTGTTGGATTTAGCTCTTAGGGCTAACGGGATCAAGGGATATGTGGAGAAAGCAGGTAGGGGGTACTGCTTTTGGATGATCAGCCATGATCATATTGAATGGCGGTGCTGGCTCGAAGGGCTGAATGGCCTACTCCTGCACCTATTTTCTATGTTGCATATGGAGCCTTGATCTAATGGGGGAAAGATGCCACTAAAGATGGAAAGAGTGCAGAGAAGATTTACAAGGGGACTGGGACTCAAGGGGCATGAGCTATAGGGAGCGGCTGGGCAGGTTGGGACTTTATTCCTTGGAGCGCAAGAGGATGAGGGGTGATCTTATAGAGGTGCTTAAAATCACAAGGGGAATAGGTAGAGTGAATGCACAGTCTTTTACCCAGGGTAGGGGAATCAAAACCTAGAGGGTATAGGTTTAAGGCAAATGACGAAAGATTTAATAGGAACCTGAGAGGCAATTGAGGATGGTGGGTAAATGGAATGAGCTGCCGGAGGAAGTAGTTGGGGCAGATAATATAAGAACATTTAAAGGCTATTTAGACCGGTACAGTACATGGATAGGAAAAGTCTGGGGGGAATAAGGGCCAACCGTGGGCAAGTGGGACCAGCTTAGATGGAGCATCTTGGTCGGCATGGGCGTGTAAGGCCAAAGGGTCTGTTTCTGTGTTGTATGACTCCAAGTCATGATGTTGTCAAGCTGGAAAGAGTGCAGAGACGATTTACGCGCATATTGCCAGGACTCAAGGGCCTGAGCTGCAGGGACAGGTTGAGCAGGCTAGGACTCTTTTCCTTGGAGTGCAGGAGGATGAGGGGTGATTTTACAGAGATGTACAAAATCATGAGGAATAGATCGGTTAGATGCACAAAGTCACTTGCCCAGATTAGGGGAATCAAGAACCAGAGGACATAGGTTTGAAAGATTTCATAGGAACTTGAGAGGTAACGTTTTCACACAAAGGTTGGTGGGTACATGGAATGAGCTGTCAGATGAGGTAGTTGAGGCAGGGACTGTCGCAACATTTAAGAAACATTTAGACAGGTAAATGGATAGAACAGGTTTAGGGGGATATTGGCCAAACGCAGGCAGGTGGGATTAGTGTAGATGGGGCACGTTGGTTGGTGTGGGCAAGTGGGGCCGAAGGGCCAGTTTGCTGTAAGACTCATGAATCTAAAAACTATTTAGACAGGTACGTGGATGGGAAAGGTTTGGGTGTAATAAGGGCCAAACATGGGAAACTTGAACTAGCTTAGATGGAGCATCTTGGACGGCATGGGAGAGCTGGACCGAAGGGCTTGTCTCCGTGTTGCTTGACTCCAAGTCAATGTGAGTACAGTCCACTCCATTTGCAATCCCGATCCGGACCAGGCTTTGCTTGCAGCGATGCTGGCTGAGGTTTGTGTTAATCCAGGCCCAGCAACTGCTCCTCACAACCTAGATCCCTGTCAGAGAGCTTTTATGGCAACTCACAACTAACTCAGTAGCTCAGAAACTTTGCATCTGATGCCAAGAGTCTGCCTAACCTGCTGAGTTACTCCAGCATTTTGTACCAGCATCTGCAGTTATTTTCCTACACTACTATTCCAAATTCACACAGCACACAAACAGGGCCCAGCACCTCCCCAGGCTATGATCCCTGAAGATGCCCACCCACCCTCCTGGTGGTACAGTCCCTGTAGATGCCCACCCACCCTCCTGGTGGTACAGTCCCTGTAGATGCCCACCCACCCTCCTGGTGGTACAGTCCCTGTAGATGCCCACCCACCCTCCTGGTGGTACAGTCCCTGTAGATGCCCACCCACCCTCCTGGTGGTACAGTCCCTGTAGATGCCCACCCACCCTCCCCGGCGTAGAGTCTTCAGGCACAGGTTGGACACGTACTGAAGCTCCCTTCCACTGCCCCATTGCCCGTGTCTCCACCGGTGGTGAGCTGGCAGCGGCTGGGGTTTGAGTGAGGGAGTTGCTCTCTGATTCTTACCCCATTCCTGTGTGTGGGGGCAGAGGGGGGAAGACTCATAGACTCAGAGAGAACAGCATTGTTTCAGTTGAGCTGGATGCCTGATCCAACGATTGGATGGGGATGTTGGAGAGAGGCTGTGGTGGTACCCATGACTGCATCACTGAACTATTGCACTTCTTGCAAAGGTGACTGCATTGCATTAGCGCTGCGGTTCCTGCAACAGTGGCAATGCCGCTGGTGTGCGGGTTTCCTGCGCCTCTCTGCAGTCGTGCAGTGGTTCCTGCACCCGTCTGCAGTAGTTGCATCTGATTGCAGTGGTGCAGTAGTCCCTACATCTTTCTGCAGTGGTTCCTGCACCTGTCTGCAGTGGTTCCTGCATCTATCTGCAGTAGTTCCTGCATCTATCTGCAATGGTGCAGTGGTTCCTGCACGTGTCTGCAGTGGTTCCTGCACCCGTCTGCAGTAGTTCCTGCATCTGTCTGCAATGGTGCAGTGGTTCCTGCACGTGTCTGCAGTGGTTCCTGCACCTGTTTGCAGTGGTGCAGTGGTTCCTGCACGCACGATGGTGTTGAAATTCCTGCAACCATGTCTGCACTGCTGAAATATTGCAGTTCCTGCACTGCAGAATAACTCCCCCATTTTGAAATGGTGACTACACTGCCAGAGCGCTGCGGTTCCTGCAACAGCGAGTGCGCTGCAGAATCCCCTCACCTGTGCTACAGTACCTCCTGCACCTGTGACTGTGCAGCAGCAGACCAGGCTCGTGTGTGGCAGTGGCACCTGTGCTACAGTGGTTTCCGCATCTGCAGATGTGACTACACCAGTGCTACAATAGCGCAACGGTGCATGCACCAGTGCTGCAGCCACGTCCTGGTTCCTGCACCTGCACTATGGTCATGCAGTGGTCCCTGTGCCTATGCTGCAGTAGAGCAGTGGTTCCTGCACGTGCTACAGTCATGCAATGGTTCATGCACCTGTGCAAGTCATGCAGTGGTCGCTGCACCCATGACTGTGCTGCAGAAGTGCAGTGATCGCTGCACCTGTGCTAGTCATGCAGTGGACGCTGCACCCATGACTGTGCTGCAGAATTGTAGTAATCACTGCACCTGTGCTAGTCATGCAGTGGTCGCTGCACCCATGACTGTGCTGCAGTAGTGCAGTGCTTGCTGCACCTGTGCTGCAGAAGTGCAATGCTTGCTGCACCTATGTAGTGCAATGCTTGCTGCACCTGTGCTGCAGAAGTGCAGTGCTTGCTGCACCTGTGTAGTGCAATGCTTGCTGCACCTGTGCTGCAGAAGTGCAGTGCTCGCCACGTCCTGTATTTGCCTTGGGATGACCGGGATAGCTCGGGCAGTGATGTCATGTTATCTTCACGGAGCAGAGGTTCCCACAGGTCGGGACAGGAGAACCAACACTCCCAATCTCACAGCCCCGACCATGATATCCCTATCAGCTCCCGCCTGCGGGCAGGCAGGGGCAGGCAAAGGACGCCAGCTATCTCTGCTCTTTTTCCATGAGCTCCAGGCGCGTCCTGTTCCCACGTTAACCCTCGCAATTCCCTCGCTCAGAATAAAACGAGAGTAAGCTGATAAAGTTTGCAACAACATCGACTTGAGTTTTAACCGGGTCTCCCTCTCCCGAACAAGGAGTCTGCACTGTCCAGATACTCCAGGCATCACCTCCTTCCCCACACTCCCACTCAACCCACGCTGTCCTGCATTCGTGTGTTCACCCTCCCCTACTGTACACCCCCCTCACTCCACCCCCCCTCACTCCACCCTCCCCTCACTCCACCCCCCCTCACTCCACCCCCCCTCACTCCACCCCCCCTCACTCCACCCCCCCTCACTCCACCCTCCCCTCACTCCACCCTCCCCTCACTCCACCCCCCCTCACTCCACCCCCCCTCACTCCACCCCCCCTCACTCCACCCTCCCCTCACTCCACCCTCCCCTCACTCCACCCCCCCTCACTCCACCCCCCCTCACTCCACCCTCCCCTCACTCCACCCCCCCTCACTCCACCCCCCCTCACTCCACCCCCCCTCACTCCACCCTCCCCTCACTCCACCCTCCCCTACTGTACACCCCCCCTCACTCCACCCTCCCTCACTCCACCCCCCCTCACTCCACCCTCTCCTCACTCCACCCCCCCTCACTCCACCCCCCCCTCACTCCACCCTCCACTCACTCCACCCTCCCCCTCACTCCACCCCCCCTCACTCCACCCTCCACTCACTCCACCCTCCCCTACTGTACACCCCCTCACTCCACACCCCTCCTCACTCCACCCCCCTCACTCCACCCCCCCTCACTCCACTCTCCACTCACTCCACCCTCCCCTACTGTACACCCCCCTCACTCCACACCCCTCCTCACTCCACCCCCCTCACTCCACCCTCCCCTCACTCCACCCTCCCCTACTGTACACCCCCCCTCACTCCACCCCCCCTCACTACACCCTCCCCCTCACTCCACCCCCCCTCACTCCACCCCCCCTCACTCCACCCCCCTCACTCCACCCTCCCCCTCACTCCACCCCCCCTCACTCCACCCCCCCTCACTCCACCCCCCCTCACTCCACCCCCCTCACTCCACCCTCCCCCTCACTCCACCCCCCCTCACTCCACCCCCCCTCACTCCACCCCCCTCACTCCACCCTCCACTCACTCCACTCTCCCCTACTGTACACCCCCCTCACTCCACACCCCTCCTCACTCCACCCCCCCTCACTCCACCCTCCCCTCACTCCACCCTCCCCTACTGTACACCCCCCCTCACTCCACACTTTCCTCACTCCACACCCCCCACTCCACCCCCCCTCACTCCACACCCCCCTCACTCCACCCTCCCCCTCACTCCACTCCCCCTCACTCCGCTCCCCCCTCATTCCACCCCCCCTCACTCCACCCTCCCCCTCACTCCACCCTCCCCCTCACTCCACCCCCCCTCACTCCACACCCCCCCTCACTCCACCCTCCCCTCACTCCACCCTCCCCTACTGTACACCCCCCTCACTCCACACTTTCCTCACTCCAAACCCCCCACTCCACCCCCCCTCACTCCACTCCCCCCTCATTCCACCCCCCCTCACTCCACCCTCCCCCTCACTCCACCCTCCCCCTCACTCCACCCTCCCCCTCACTCCACTCCCCCTCACTCCACCCTCCCCCTCACTCCACTCCCCTCACTCCACCCCCCTCACTCCACACACCCCCTCACTCCACTCCCCCTTTACTCCATACTATCTCCTCGCTCCCCTTTCCCCAGAGCGCCGCGCTGTGGGAGGGGCGGTGAGGGAGCGCCGCACTGTGGGAGGGGCGGTGAGGGAGCGCCGCGTTGTGGGAGGGGCGGTGTAGAGGGGGTGGGGGGGGGGTCAGTGGTCAACTACCCACCCTGTGATGGAAAACAAAAACCTGCAGATGATGGAAATCTGATACAAAATTCGAACAGGCTGGACAACCCGATGGCATCTCCGGCCACCGCCGGGACATTGCCACAGGCACAAGCATGAGGCCCCTGCTGACCCACCGCGGGGCATTGCCACAGGCACCAGCAGGAGGCCAGGCTACTGACCCACCGCGGGGGCATTGCCACAGGCACAAGCATGAGGCCCCTGCTGACCCACCGCGGGGCATTGCCACAGGCACCAGCATGAGGCCCCTGCTGACCCACCGCCGGGACATTGCCACAGGCACCAGCAGGAGGCCCCTGCTGACCCACCGCGGGGCATTGCCACAGGCACCAGCATGAGGCCCCTGCTGACCCACCGCGGGGGCATTGCCACAGGCACCAGCATGAGGCCCCTGCTGACCCACCGCCGGCAGCCCCAGGGTGCAGGTCGTCACCCTGGGAGAGGGCTCTGTGGAGGGAGGGTGAGCGGAATGGAGGGGGACGGGGACGGTTGGGAATGATGAGACGGCCACATCAGTAATGGCTCCAACCTCCACAGACCCACTTCCCATGGGATGGGAGTGGAGGGTGTGGGGGGGGGGGGAGCAGGATGTGGGGGGGCAGGGTGTGTGGGGGGGGGGCAGGGTGTGTGGGAGGGCAGGGTGTGTGGGGGGGCAGGGTGTGGGGGGGGCAGGGTGTGGGGGGGGGCAGGATGTGGGGGAATTCTCTGCCACAGAAGGCAGTGGAGGCCAATTCACTGGATGTATTGAAGAGAGAGTAGGATTTAGCACTTGCGGCTAACAGCATCAAGGGATATGGGGAAACAGCAGGATACTGATTGTGGATGATCCGCCGTGATCATATTGAATGGCTCGAAGGGCCGAATGGCCTAGCCCTGCACCTATTTTCTATGTTTCTATGAGTTAGTGTGGTTTGGTCCATTCATGACAGATGGTTGACTCTCTCCATCCATTGACGTACCTGTGGATGTCCGGCTCAGAGCAGTAGTGTGTCTCCTTGCGATCTCTTGGTTTACTCTCTGAGTGAGAGTGGTTCATGGGGCAACAGATGGCAGTGGACTGAGCCCGGGCCATCGTGGGCACAGCCCTGCCCACCATCCACAGCGTCTACATGTGGCACCAGCTCAAGAAGGCGGCATCTATTACCAAGGATCGCCACCATCTGGGCCGTGCCCTCTTCACGGGCAGGAGGTTCAGAAGCCTGAAGTCCCAGACCACCTGGCTGAGGAACATCGACTTTCCCACATCCATCAAGTTCTTGAACTGACCCGCACAGCCCTAATCCCCCCTCATCACGGCGCTCCCTCCCTGCCCCTCCTTCACTGCCCCTCCCACAGCGCCGCACTCCCTCACCGCCCCTCCCACAGCGCCGCGCTCCCTCACCGCCCCTCCCACAGCGCCGCGCTCCCTCACCGCCCCTCCCACAGCGCGGCGCTCCCTCACCGCCCCTCCCACAGCGCCGCGCTCCCTCACCGCCCCTCCCACAGCGCGGCGCTCCCTCACCGCCCCTCCCACAGCGCCGCGCTCCCTCACCGCCCCTCTCACAGCGCGGCACTCCCTCACCGCCCCTCCCACAGCGCGGCGCTCCTCACTGCCCCTCCCTCACTACCCCTCCCACAGCGCGGCGCTCCCTCACTGCCCCTCCCTCACTGCCCTCCCTCACTGCCCCTCCCACAGCGCCGCACTCCCTCACTACCCCTCCCACAGCGCGGCACTCCCTCAGCTCTGGGTACAGTGTGGGTGGGGGAGCTGATGTTGGGGGTGGGTCTCTCTGGATCAGGCTGCCTGTGGGGCTGTGGACAGGGAGGGAGGGGGACTGTGGAACAGGGCATTCCCTACATGACAGATGCGGTACATGTTGGTACAAGAGTGGGGACGGAGGCAGACCCTCCCCCTCCCCCCCCTCCCTCCTTCCCCCCCTCCCCCTCCCTCTACCCCTCCCCCCCCCCCTCCTCCACCCCCCTCCCTCCCTCCCTCCCCCCCCTCTCCACGCTGCCACAGCCTCCAGCGCCTGCTCTTGTCAAACAGATGGAGGTTTACACTCAGCTGCTCTCTGGCCTCTCCGAGATGCCTGCACTCTGAGTCATACCTGAAGCCATTAACCCCTTCACTCCCACCGCTCAGGCTGGGCACCCAAACACTCTCCGTTCACATCCGAAACCCAGAATGTAGCAACAAGGAACTGCAGGCGCTGGTTTATACCAAAGATAGACACAAAGTGCTGGAGTAACTCAGCGGGCCAGGCAGCATCTCTGGAGAAAAAGGAATGGGTGACGATTCGGTTCGGGACCGTTCTTCAGACCTATACAATAGACAATAGACAATAGACAATAGGTGCAGGAGGAGGCCATTCGGCCCTTCGAGCCAGCACCGCCATTCAATGTGATCATGGCTGATCATTCTCAATCAGTACCCCGTTCCTGCCTTCTCCCCATACCCCCTGACTCCGCTATCCTTAAGAGCTCTATCTCGCTCTCTCTTGAATGCATTCAGAGAATTGGCCTCCACTGCCTTCTGAGGCAGAGAATTCCACAGATTCACAACTCTGACTGAAAATGTTTTTCCTCATCTCAGTTCTAAATGGCCTACCCCTTATTCTTAAAATGTGGCCCCTTGTTCTGGACTCCCCCAACATTGGGAAAATGTTTCCTGCCTCTAACGTATCCAAACCCTTAATAATCTTATACCTTTCGATAAGATCCCCTCTCATCCTTCTAAATTCCAGTGTAAACAAGCCTAGTCGCTCCAGTCTTTCAACGTATGACAGTCCCGCCATTCCGGGAATTAACCTAGTAAACCTACGCTGCACGCCCTCAATAGCAAAAATATCCTTCCTCAAATTTGGAGACCAAAACTGCACACAGTACTCCAGGTGCGTTCTCACTAGGGCCCTGTGCAACTGCAGAAGGACCTCTTTGCTCCTACACTCAACTCCTTTTGTTATGAAGGCCAATATTCCATTGGCTTTCTTCACTGCCTGCTGTACCTGCATGCTTCCTTTCAGTGACTGATGCACTAGGACACCCAGATCTCGTTGTACATCCCCTTTTCCTAACTTGACACCATTCAGATAATACTCTGCCTTCCTATTCTTACCACCAAAGTGGATAACCTCACACTTATCCACATTAAACTGCATCTGCCATGCATCCGCCCACTCACACAACCTGTCCAAGTCACCCTGCAACCTCATAGCATCTTCCTCACAGCTCACACTACCACCCAGCTTTGTATCATCTGCAAATTTGCTAATGGTACTTTTAATCCTTCATCCAAGTCATTAATGTATATTGTAAATAGCTGCGGTCCCAGCACCGAGCCTTGCGGTACCCCACTAGTTACTGCCTGCCATTCTGAAAGGGACCCATTTATCCCCACTCTTTGCTTTCTGTCTGTCAACCAATTTTCTATCCATGCCAGTACCCTACCCCCAATACCATGTGCTCTAATTTTGCCCACTAATCTCCTCTGTGGGACCTTGTCAAAGGCTTTCTGAAAGTCAAGGTAGGAGGAGGGAGAGTGCGGGGACTCTGGAGAGCAGTCCCAGGGCACAGGGCCGGGTGCACAGGGATGGGTGCACAGGGGCGGGTGCATAGGGACGGGCTTGGGATGGGTGCACAGGGGCGGGTGCATAGGGACGGGCTTGGGATGGGTGCACAGGGCCGGGTGCACAGGGATGAGTGCACAGGGGCGGGTGCATAGGGACGGGCTTGGGATGGGTGCACAGGGCCGGGTGCACAGGGATGGGTGCACAGGGACGGGTGCACAGGGCCGGGCTTGGGATGGGTGCACAGGGACGGGTGCACAGGGCCGGGCTTGGGATGGGTGCACAGGGCCGGTCTTGGGATGGGTGCACAGGGGCGGTCTTGGGATGGGTGCACAGGGGCGGGTGCACAGGGACGGGCTTGGGACGGGTGCACAGGGACGAGCTTGGGATGGGTGCACAGGGCCGGTCTTGGGATGGGTGCACAGGGGCGGGTGCACAGGGACGGGCTTGGGACGGGTGCACAGGGACGGGCTTGGGATGGGTGCACAGGGCCGGGTGCACAGGGATGAGTGCACAGGGATGGGTGCACAGGGCCGGGCTTGGGCCGGGTGCACAGGGCCGGGCTTGGGATGGGTGCACAGGGATGGGTGCACAGGGATGGGTGCACAGGGATGGGTGCACAGGGATGGGTGCACAGGGATGGGTGCACAGGGCCGGGTGCACAGGGATGGGTGCACAGGGATGGGTGCACAGGGCCGGGTGCACAGGGATGGGTGCACAGGGATGGGTGCACAGGGATGGGTGCACAGGGATGGGTGCACAGGGCCGGGTGCACAGGGATGGGTGCACAGGGATGGGTGCACAGGGATGGTTGCACAGGGCCGGGTGCATAGGGACGGGTACACAGGGATGGGTGCACAGGGCCGGGCTTGGGATGGGTGCACAGGGACGGGCTTGGGATGGGTGCACAGGGCCGGGTGCACAGGGATGGGTGCACAGGGACGGGCTTGGGACGGGTGCACAGGGATGGGTGCAGAGGGCTGGGCTTGGGACAGATGCTTGTGTGAGGAGGTACAGAGGAGAGGAATGCAGACACACGTGGAATGTTGCAGCGGAACCTGCCAGCAGGAAGGGTCTCATCCTGTTCCTATCTAGTTCCCTGCTAAAGGAGTTCTTCTGTTGCAGCCAGTGTCCCAGACCATCAGCGCTCCTGGTGAATGCCGGATTCCTGCTGGGTTTATAAGTGACCGGTGTACACAGATGGGCACAAGGTCTGGGCCCTGGGCTGGGAATCGCCAACATCCAGCCTCTCGAGGCATTGGACTGTCACCTGGCACGGTACCAACACCCCCCCCCACCCACCCCCTCCTCCCCACCTCCCTCTCTCCGTTATCTGCGATGCTCCCCCGCTCCACACACACTCTCCATCACTCATCCAGCAATGATGAGGTGACTGGCGCGTTAAG